>NC_056725.1:626253292-626530792 GCF_019279795.1 Protopterus annectens | reverse complement strand
GACGATAACTATTTGTGGTCATTGCAGGACCGGGATTTGGGACCCTTCTATCTAGTAGGGGGACATTAACATTAAATTCTGAATGTTTTTCAATGTATACATCTAAGGGGAAACTATTGGAATCACTGTAATTTTCTTATGCAACTTGAAATAACCAGTTGGTACACGGAGTGTTTTGAACCAAGTTGGTACTAGGACTGGAATCATGGTTTTATATTAGCTATGGTTAATATTACATACAAACAATTATTGGTTTTGGATAACATATGTCTGTACACCTTTTTGGCTTATAATTGAGATTACTATTTTGCCTAACGACTACTTTGTATATATTACATGATTGTGCATACTAGTCCATGGTACATGATATAATTACATGTGTCTGGCCCTATTTTAGTCAGCATTTAAGCTATATTAGGTTCACCTCTGTGATTATTCAGACAAGTTTGTGAACTGAACCTCCATATGTACTATATTGACAACTAAAGAAATACTTAGCCGTTTGGCTTTCAGAAGTGTCGGTTAACTTGTGTAGGGGTATCAGTCTATGTGTGACAACTAGATTGAGAATTGGGTTATGCTGGGCTTAATTCACATAAAGTCTCAGACCTCAATATACTGACACATTTATAATAGGCATATGACCATTTATGATATCCCTCCCCAATATACTAGTTGGTTATAGGTACTGAGTAAAGCGAACACAATATATATGAATAGTTGTGACTATACTTGTTATATCATTATAATACATTTCAGTATAATTGCGCTTTAGATCTCAGTATGTTATATACATATGATATGGGATACCATTATAGAGAGGACAACTTATGAACACAGGCTGCATGTCTAATTGTATTGGGTTATAATTGCAACTACTCTAGTGTATGAGTCCATGAAGGACAACAATTGTTGTGATTTAATTATATGATGTTAGATTTTGAGTGTCTGGGAATACAGTTCCTTAGAAGTGTGTAACATACAAACGGAAATACTACTCCTATTGTTGTATTAATCCATATTAGAATTTACAGTAATTATATTTGCTATTTATTGCCAATCACCAGTCTATTTGTTCTTTTAGAAACGGGCCACTGCTCGGTCCCCCCAATCACAATTAAAATTTGTACCTTGTTCCACTAATTATTTTTGTGTGTCAATCGGATGAATATTTTATATGGGTGTTAATACAAACAATAATAAATTGTTTAGTGATTAGAGGAGTTATCCAGCTGAGAGGGGGACATTGTTTGATCAAAGGAATACTATTTAATCAGACCACTCGAATTGGTTCTTTAGAAAGGTTCATATTTGTTTGTTGCATCAGTAATCAGTTGTTCTTTATATACTTATAAAATCCTTTCATGGTTTATGGAGTGTATGGTGTCCTCAGTGGATCCAGTGTTTTGATCTTTTTCTTAGTGATCAAATATTCTCAGTTGTGTGTCTTAGCATTTGAATTCAACGTCTAGTATTAGCCGTTACTTATAATAGATAGTCAGGTTCATTGGGGCAGATTATAGCGATTTATTGGAATCGTGACTCAACCATTGGATTATTTAACATTTAACCATCCTCAGGTTTGGATGCTTTAATCGAGCATACAAGCTAACGGTCTTATATGGAATACTGTAATTCACTTTTTGTGCTATTCATGGTGTCTTGCCTCCCATAGGGATTCATTAGTCCTTGTTTTTCTGTTTAATCTATGCTTTCTGCCCACCCTTGTGACTCTTCATTTTGGATTGGTGTCTAATTATCTTTCATTTTTGGTGCCACTGGGCCTTTCGACTATTGTATTACTAATTTGGTTGAAATATTATACCCCTTTGTTGCTTTTTTGTGCTCCATCAATCATTAATAGTAGCATACATCAAATATTATTCACAACATGGATCTAAATAGTATTCTGTCTGGATTATGTGCTGATCGGCAAGACATAGCTGTATTTGGTATTGAGAAATTGCCAAGCAATGATCCGGTCAATTCGGCTCAGACTTCTTTGGTAGATTGTGATATGTTTTTTCATTCAATCACCAAAGCATTCAAAACCCTTAGATCAAACATCTGGCATCTTAAGTTATTTAAAGCATATTCGGCACAAAACATATATATATGTGTGTGTGTAAACATATATATATATACATATGTGTATATATATGTATATATATATATATATATATATATATATATATATATATATATATATATATATATATATATATATATATATATATATATATATATATATATATATATATATATACACATATATATATATATATTGCATTTGCACATTGGATCCACACTCTGAACCTCTCACTGCAAAACATTTGACCAAAGGCACTGTTAATGGGGTTGAAGGGGCCCAAAATAACAATCTTGTAATTATCCCCATTATCCCTTCCTCCATAGCTGAACTGATCTGCCCTGCAACACAATAACCAGCACTTGCATGGCTTGAACCCAGGACCCTGCACAACATTGCCACAACAAGATAAGAGTAAGCCATCTCAGCTGTAAGATAGCAGAATGATTTCTCTAACATATCATGCAGAACAATCAGTCTACCATAGGGAATGTACAATGTGGAATCAGACAATATTCCAATAATACATATACACATATATATATATATATATATATATATATATATATACATATATATATATATATATATATATATATATAGATAGATAGATAGATATAGATAGATATATGTATATACACATACACATATAAATATATAACTACTTATAGATATGCATAAAAGAGTATATATATATATATATATATATATAGAGAGAGAGAGAGAGAGAGAGAGAGGGTGCACAGCATATCAAACAGCCATTATTCCTACAGTTACCACCTTTTAAAATGGCCAGTGTTTGATTCTTTCCTACAAATGAGAATTATTGCATGAAACATATACCCACACACAGTGCAAATGACATGGCACCACACACAAGTTTGCATACATAAAAATGTTTATTTGTGTACTATTTCAGTTGTTTGTGCCATTTCCTATAGCGGTTAGGTGTTTGAAATACATAACTGATTAATGCAACTCCCAAACAAAACATATGATACAGTAATCTGCAAAACATAGCATACTTTGCTGTCCAGGCTAAGGCCTTCAAGTAGTACAACAGTAAAAAAAAAAAACATTTGCCTTGAAGATAAGAACCAATCAATGCTTAATTACAGATGTAGTTCAGCAGCTTCCAATTACACTCTGTACTCAGCCTCTAGGGGGAAAAGTAATAGTTGTCACAAAGTAAATGCATCTGTTACATAACAATCCTTAACTTAAAATGTCACTATCACACTGACAAACAGAACTGTGTGTAAGACAGTAAGCTCTAGCCCACCACTGTTCCCATGGTGAAATGTATGAAAATGTACAGCCATATACCTTAATGTTTCTTACTACTGATATCCCTCACATCTTGTAACAGCCTAAGTTAAAAACACTTAATACCACTCCCCCATAAAATGACTTACAAGGGCATATAACAGTGTTCTCCATACACTGACCTCCGGACTGTACAAGGTCACACACATTTTGTCCAGCTGTAGCCCTCATATATATGGACCCTACCCCACAATTTGTGTGGGAGTCCACAACATCACTGGAATGAGAGCAGGAATGCCAGCACTAAATAAAGATAGGCCATTACCTAACAACCTCTTACTTCATGACATCTGGACAAAGCCTGGTATATAGGTGGAGGACAGAGGCTGAAACATAGGGCCATATTTGAAATATTGCTGTTATACACCGTTAAAGCTGCTGGTTTTACAGGATTGGTTGCAACACACCCTTACTCAGAAATATGAAGTCAGAAACACAAATGGATGTTGCCATTTACTGATAACAATCAACGGAGAGAATGCCACTGATATGTTAGAAACAAGACCTTTGTGGTGAACAAACAAAACATAACAGCCAGTCCTCCTGCCAGCATGTGGATAGGCCCACAGTTGAGAGCTATGCAGACAGACTGCATTCAATGCAAAAATAGCATGTACACACAAACCCTGTGAAACTAGCAGTATTCAATGCATATAACAGCAATACTCACACACTTTCCCTAGGTCTGGAACCTTATGCAAACATGTAGATGTTATGTGATCCTATCTCGCCTACATTCTGACTGATGGGTTCGGAGCCGATCCCTCGGCTCCGTCTCGGCACGCTTATGCCAAAGAGCGAAGTCTCTTATTGGCTGAGCTTACTATATCCCAGGATGCACCACTACCAGTCCCCCAGATCTCGTTTGCGCAAACTAGCGAAGGCGTGGTCTCGAGCTGGCTGAGCTGAGTAGTATTTAACTTACTTTTTTCTGTCAGAAATTTGCTGTTCCTATCATAAAAAGCTGTTTTAACGGCTACTCTGTGCTTTTGTGTGTGATTGGAGTTTTTTTTAGTGAAAAACTTGTAGTGTGATTGGGCGTTGGTTCTGATTTCAGGCCTCCTTCATCTGTAGGGCCTTTCGGTCAGTCAACCCCTCTCAAACGTTTGGGGTTTTAAGATCCCCTTGAGTTAATTGTTGTTACCAGATTGTTTATCTAATCGGCAGTTGTAAACTGATTTTTGTAAAGTCAGAAAGTCAAGTTAGGATAGTGTTGTTTTTGCTGTCAGAATTACTGCATTATTGTTAAAATGTCTCAGAATCCTAGGCCTTCGGGCTTTAAAAAATGCACCAAATGTAATTTTAAAATGTCAATCACAGATGACCACTCTCTCTGTGTTTATTGTTTGGGTGCAAAACATTTACAAGAGTCATGCAGTGTGTGTCACGCTTTTTCCTCGAGGGTCCTCCAGGAGAGGAAAAATAAACTCATTCTTAAAGGCTTGATAAAACCCTCCTTTGAAGAAGCTTTAGCATCCTCTCCTTCTCCAGCTAAAAAGAAAAGGGCGTCGGCTCCGACCAGTCCGTCGGATCCAACCGCCGAAAGGCATAGGCAGGCTTCTCCTTCGGCTCCAAGGACTTGGGCCGAGGCGGAACGGTCTGCCTCGATGCCACCAGTCTCGACTCCTCTGGCTTGGGCCGATGGCTGGGGCATCGAGGCGGTCACCGCCGGCTCCACTGGTCTCGAGCCGACAAAGGTTCGCTCAGACACTTCCTCCTCGGCGCCGAAGTCCTCCTCGGCACCGATGGAAACTAGTGTGGGTATTCCTTCGGCGCCGATAGTCATCGAGTCGCCTCGGAGCCGGTCCCCTAGCCCTTTGGGGCCGTTGGAGAGGCCATCTCGAACCCGTTCAGTATCCTCTAGGTCATCGAGGATGTCGGATTCGGATATAGACAGGGTGCTCCAAAGACTGTTCCAGTCCCCAGTCTTTCAAAAATTTGTTTCGGCTCCGACCCAGTTGGCTTCGAACCGATGGCCCATGTCATTGCTATTCCTCCTCCGACCGCTTGGCTCCGGAGCAGGTGCTGTTGGAGCGGTGGAGATCTTAGGGTCGGCTCCGACCCTTACTCCAACCCGGCCTTCGGGTCCGAGTTTGGTACGGACTTCTTCAGCTGGACCTGGGGTGATGTTTCAGGACCTATGCTATCGGTTCCAAGCCTCCCTCGGTGCTTGGCTGCGGGACTTCCGTCTGCTATCATGGCTCGGAGACCGGACACTCCCAGGATTCTGGGGTCCGGCTTTCAGAGCTATGAGGAGTGCCTTGGCCAAGTCTTCTTGACCATCTCCCGGCTTTACCAGCACCTTCCCTGGGCGTGGAGACTGGGTCTTTGGCAGTTCCCTGTCCGTAGGCAGCAGAGCCTCTGGGCCTGAGGTTACCCCATTGGGGTTCCCTCCTCCTGAGGGTTCTTGAGTTGTCTTCAGAGGAACCCCAAGGAAGAGATCGTGCAAGAGGAAGCACGTGGACTCCCGAGTCTATTACATCTGACACTGATCTTGATGATGCGGAGGGGTCCCAGTCGTCCTCGGATGATGTCTCATTTGCAGACATCTTAGAGATCCTCAAACAACGAGGCGGCTGGGTATCCAAACCCCCCTCTGCTGATGAGTCAGTGCTCCTCAAGGCCTTTGGGGCTCAGCCCTCCGCCTCCTGGGTGTCTCCGCCCTTCGACGAGCTCCTGGATTTAGTTTGTCGGAGGGCGTGGGAACATCCAGATACCGTGGAACCAGTCCCTTCTCGTCCTAACAAATTTTTGTCTGCCCCACCCGAGAAGGAGTTCCTGACTAAAGGCGTGGCTGTAGATGCCATGGTGGTGGCATCTGCTACGTGGCAGAGGCTTCAACGTCCGTCCATCGTCCTAATAAGGAGTCTAGGAGCATGGACCGGTACAGGAAGCGCACCCTGACTTCAGCGGCCTTTACTTTAAGGTCCCTGAATTATTTGGCACATTTTACTAGGCTTCAGAGGGATCTGGTCAAGGAGCTGTCAGATTCCCTCTCGGGTAACCTACCTGAGCAGCTAGCCCAGTCGGTTAGCTCTCAGTTGGCTATCCTTACGTCAATTTCTAACTCGTCCATGAGGCTCATTTCATATGCGGCCGAAGAGGCGGCAGGCACAGGCGTGGCTCTACGGAGACAAGCCTGGCTCCGTTGTGTCAGTTTTCGCGGAGGCCTTCAAGTCTTCCTTCATAACGCTCCCTTTGATGGGTCCTCTTTGTTTGGACCTAAGGTTAAAGACACCCTTACCGCTGTGAGCAAGAGGGAAAAACTTTATCTGCCGTAGGTGCCGTTATTCCACTCCCTTTCGGCCTTATCCCAAGGCTAAAGGAGGAGGGAAGATGTGGTTCCGTAAATCACGTAAGTTTTTCCTCAACAGCAGGAAGATTCCCCTTCCAGAGGCAGAGGACGGGAAATTTTTCTGGGAGACGCCTTCCCAGAGGCGGCAGAGGGCCCGCAATTCTGGTGACCGCGAGTCCTTTCGTGGCTCTTCAGCCTCCCACACCTCATGAGGGATTGCCCGGCTGTGCTGCTCGAGCCAGTCGGGTGCCATTGCCAAGCACCTAAAAGCCTGGGAGTCAATCACTCAGGACAGATGGGTGCTTGGATCATTGCCGGAGGTTACACCATCCCATTCACATGCTCACCCCCACCGTCCAAAAATCCCGGACCCACCACCCAGTCAAAGGAAATTGCAGCCGCAGAAGCTTTAAAGCTGCTAGAAAAAGGAGTCATCCAACCGGGTCCCCACAGACCAGATCGGATCCGGAAATTACTCGAGGTTCTTTTAGTGCCAAAGACAGGGGACCTGAGACCAATATTGGATCTCAGCAGACTAAACCAATCCGTCACGAAATCCAAATTCCGAATGGTCACATTACAATCCATTCTCCCATTGTTGGAGAAGGATGTTTGGATGTGCTCCATAGACCTCAAGGATGCCTATTATCACATACCGATACATCAGGTGTCCAGGAGGTATCTGCGCTTCAGCCTGGGAGACAGTCATTTCCAATTTTGTGCACTGCCCTTTGGTCTCACCACAGCCCCCAGGGTGTTCACCAAGTGTTTGGCAGTAGTGACTGCTCACCTGAGGAGTCTTGGATTCCAAGTGTTTCCCTATCTGGACGACTGGCTCCTGACTGCCACCACCAGGCATCTACTAATGGACAACCTCAAAGCCACCATCTCCCTGGGTGCTACCCTGGGAATTACATTCAATTGGTCAAAGTCTGTCTTGCTGCCCTCTCAGCGCATAAGGTTCATAGGAGCAGAGATAGACTCAAAATTGATGCGCGTTTTTCTTCCTATCGAAAGGATCCAAACTTTACAAGGCCAAGTTCAAGCCCTGATTTCAAGATCCAAAGCCCCAGCCAGGATGGTCCTACAAGTTTTAGGTCCGATGTCTGCCACGGTTCTTCTAGTTCCTCTGGCAAGATTGCACATGAGGATTCTTCAGTGGCTATTGTCAACTCAATGGTCCTTTCAGGACCTTCCCCTCAATCATCCCATTATGATTACAGAAACATGCAAACGGGACCTTCGCTGGTGGCTTCAGACTTCCAATCTAAATCAAGGAAGTCCTTTTGTTATTCCCTCTCCAGTGGTCACCCTGACGACAGATGCCTCCCAGACAGGGTGGGGGGGGCATTGTCTGGGCAGGTTAGTTCAGGGCTCCTGGCTTCCAGACGAAACTCTTCTCCACATCAATGTATTGGAGATGAGGGCTGTACTTCTGTCCCTACAGGCCTTACACAAGTTTCTCCCTCAGGGCATAATCGCCATCCACACAGACAACATGTCGGTGGTCTGGTATCTAAACAAACAAGGAGGGACCAGATCTTACCCCCTTTGCAGAGAGGCCATGAGGGTGTGGGAATGGGCTGTAGCTACCAACCGTTTCTTGGTAGCGACCCACATTCCAGGGAAATCCAATATATTGGCAGACAGGTTAAGCAGGACGATTCTCTCTCCTCACGAGTGGTCCCTGAACGAAACAGTAGCAGCTCAGGTTTTCAGGAGATGGGGGATGCCGTGCTGCGACCTATTTGCAACACCACTAAACACGAAGTGCAAAAGGTTCTTCTCCTTGACTCCACATCAGGGGAAGCAGCTATGGATGCTCTAGCACAACCTTGGCCAACAGGGCTACTTTATGCCTTTCCTCCGATTCCACTTCTCTCCAAAGTCATTCAAAAAGCTTCTCAATTGGGGTCCACAATGATACTGATTGCTCCATACTGGCCTCGTCAGGTATGGTTTCCCTACCTGAAGAAACATGCGGTGGGCGATCCTTGGACGTTAGATCTAACTCGGATCTACTAATTCATCAGTCGGGACGACAGCATCAGTCCCTACACTCCTTGAAGTTGACAGCTTGGCTCCTCCACTTCCGACTTTAGTCAGAAGTCACACATTAGACCCGGAAGTTATTCACATTTTATCTTCAGCCCACAAACCCACCACTAAGAAATTGTACCTCAGTAAGTGGAAGAGGTTTGCTATCTGGGCTCAACTCAGGGGCTTAGACCCTATCACTGCTCCAATCCCAGAGGTTTTGAAATTCTTAACATCCCTGTTTAATCAAGGATCTTCTGTCTCTACTATTAAAGTCCAACTAGCTATCTCTAAATTCCACGAATCCATGGATCCTCCATTGATGAGCAGCAGACTATGCAAAACTTTCATTAAAGGTGCGGGCCTGTTAAGACCCCCAGTTTTTCATCCTGCCTCCGTGGGATCTTGATTTGGTGCTTCGTGCATTAACATCTTCCCTTTCGAACCGGCTGCTAAATGTGAGTTAAAATATCTGTCTTGGAAAACTGCCTTCTTAGTTGCAATTACTTCTGCAAGAAGAGTTTCAGAGCTTCAAGCCCTGTCTATTAAACCACCGTGCGTGATTTTCCACAAGGATAGAGTATCACTTAGGCCTAATCCATCCTTTGTCCCAAAGGTCTGTTCTAATCTCTGTCTCCAACAATCTCTAGAGCTACCAGTTTTCTTCCCAAAATTCTCCAATGAAGCAGAATACACTCTCCATAAATTGGATGTTCACAGGCAATTGCGATTCTATTTAGACAGGACTCAGCAATTTCGTAAGTCAGACCAGTTGTTTGTGTCCTTCTCAGACAATAAATTGGGTAAAACCATCACAAAAGCTACTATCTCCAAATGGATTAGAGATTGTATAACTCAGGCTTATTCTTCTTCGAATAAGCAACTTACAACATCTATCAAAGCTCACTCTACCAGAGCTATGGCGACTTCTATAGCTTTTCATTCCAAGCTCGCTATATCAGAGATTTGTGCTGCGGCTACTTGGTCCAATCCGCACACTTTTATTTCCCACTATAAATTGGACGTGGCATCTAAAGGCGAGCATCATTTGGTTCCACGGTACTCAGGAGTGTTTTCCAGTGAGCCACCCAGGATTCAGGTGCTAGGGCTGTCCCATCAGTCAGAATGTAGGCGAGATAGGATCACATAACATCTTTTAGTTATGTACTCACCATAACTTCAGATGTTTGGGATCCATCTACTTCATTCTACCCACCCTCCTTCCCCCTGCCTTGGAGATCAGAAGAGATTGAACGGTTTTGTGTTCTACTGTTTTATCTTGTTTCATCTGACGATGTTATATAAGCAGGGCATGCATGTGTGCATGTATGCGGACAAACTAGATCTGGGGGACTGGTAGTGGTGCATCCTGGGATATAGTAAGCTCAGCCAATAAGAGACTTCGCTCTTTGGCATAAGCATGCCGAGTCGGAGCCGAGGGATCGGCTCCGAACCCATCAGTCAGAATGTAGGCGAGATGGATCCCAAACATCTGAAGTTATGGTGAGTACATAACTAAAAGTTGGCCTGTGTCCTCAAGTCCTGTTGTAAGCAGTATTGCCAGCTGCTGTCTGTAACACTGCTGCCCACACACAGGAAGGATGTCTTCCATACAGGAAAAGTAAAGGGACAACGCTCACATGATGTAGTCATTTATAGTAGTGGGTTGCTATGACATTGGCTATTGAAAGTACTACACAGCTGGCTGCATGCAATTAGCAAGTGGGGAACACCAATTGGTACAGAGGCCATCACCTGATCATGAGCATCACCAACAAAAGCCATGCTGCAACCTATTCAAACCAGGTTGATCCCTGTAGTGAAGAGAGAGAGAGAGAGAAATAAAAAAAATACTAAAAAAAAATATTACAAAAAAAAACAAAACAAACAAGAAAGACATCCAAGTGGTACACAGAAGAGAACACAATAATAAAACAGGTATGTGAAACATGTCAGCATGTACTTGAATGTAGTACTTGGTCTGTAATAATGGGATAGATGATGTGGAAAGATTTATATGTGCGATCAAGACTTGCTGTAATGATGTCCTGCTGAACAACTGCTATGGACATAACATCTTGCCCTGTGGGCAGTGGACCATACCTGTCAGCTGTGCAGATCAGCACAGAATGACAACATTTAAGCCATCATAGTGCTTGTTCTGTTCCTCCAAACATGTATATTAGTCTGGCAAATAGTTGAAGGTGGAATTAATGAAGCCATGACAGACACATAAGTTTCAGACCCCACCACCTTCAGAACAGTCATGGTAATGTGAAATGTATCATGCACAAACTTCATAGGTTTGTAATAGGCATATCTACAATCTGTCCCTATATATCCCCCCTAATGTTAGGCTGTGTCCACATGTGACACTCTGTTTTGTAGCATGGCAGAACAGTGCAGCTGTGGAGTAAGGAGGTTCAGAGTGTGGATCCAATGTCTGAATGCATGCCATATATATATATATATATATATATATATATATATATATATATATATATATATATATATATAAATATATATATATACATACATACACATGTATGTCTACATATATAAAGATATATATATATATATATATATATATATATATATATATATATACACACACACACACACACACACACACACACACACACATATATATATATATGTATATACATATATATATATATATATATATATATATATATATAGTTAGAAAAAACAAACCTCAAGGTCTCAACTGCCACTTGATACAAAAAAAAGAATGAATGCAGCCAAATATCAAAGCAGCTATGGAAGAATGTTCACAGTCTCAAGCCAGGTCAAGTTATAAATCCACACATCTTATTTCCAGATAAAATCCCTTTATTGCAAGTAAGTTACAACAGGTAAGTGCTTTCACAAACTTCTGCCTGTTTCATCAGACCATAAACAAGCAGACTCAGCCCCCCCCTTTTTATACCCATGCAAATAGTCACATTTCAAATGAACAAATCACAGTCAATCTCTCTCTCCACTGTTCGTGAGCAGTCACCGATCTTGACATCTTCTTTAACTATCTGTAGTACATTAAACTGAAAGTGATGCTCAACTCCACAAGATAAAATATGTTTGGCAACAGCACTATAAGTATATTATAATTGAATTGAATTTAGTGTATTTAGCCTGGTGCGCTCTCTGCAGAGCATTCTATGCAGGTAAAACCAACAGAAGGCTAAGAGCGCATCAGGGACCATATGTACTGTTTGAAAAGAGAACAAACTTATAGTGCTGTTGCCAAACATATTTTATCTTTTGGAGTTGAACATCACTTTCAATTTAATGTACTAGAAATAGTTAAAGAGGATGTCAGGATGGGTGACATCAGCTCAAGAACAAAGGAGAAAGATCTTGACTGGATAATAACACTGGGGGCACATATAGGGCAGGGTTTGAATTATCATCTTTCCATTGTTTCCAAGCTGAAAAATAGGAGACTGCTAAAATGAACACATGAAATAAATTGACATCACTGAATGCTATGATGTTGGCTCTACTTTACTTTATTTTTATTCTGTTTTATTTTATGCTTATTTTATATGCATCTTAGATGTATATTTTATTGTGAGTGCTTTAATTTAATGGTGGGGAGGTGCTTTGAGTATAGGATTGACTATGATTTGTTCATTTGAAATTTGACTATTTGCATGAGTATAAAGTGGGGGGCTGAGTCTGCTTGTTTATGGTCTGATGAAGCAAACAGAAGTTTGTGAAAGTGCTTACTTGTTGTAATTTACTTGCAATAAAGGGATTTTAACGGGAAATAAGATGTGTTGGTTTATAACTTGACTTAGCTTGAGACTGTGAACATTCTGCCATAGCTGCTTTGAAATTTGGCTGTATATATATATATATATATATATGTGTGTCTGTGTGTCTGTGTGTATGTCTACATATATACAAACACACACACACACACACACACACACACACATATATATATATATATATATATATATATATATATATGTATGGGTCCCCTTGACTTCATCGACACGCCAAAACACCGACGCTAAGAAGATGGAGTCGAGAAGACTGATGAGACAGATGATCGACAATGTGAAATCTCGACAGCCGAAACACCGACATGGGCAATGTGTGAGCGCGAGTCGGTAAGTGCGATAGTGAGGGATTTAGCATTAGGGAGCGGACAGGTAAGTGTGTGCTAGTGAGGGATTTAGCATTAGGGAGTGGACAGGTAAGAGTGCGATAGTGAGGGATTTAGCGTTAGGGAGCGGACAGGTAAGTGTGAGCTAGTGAGGGATTTAGGGTTAGGGTGCGGTAAAGGTGAGTGTGCAGTAGTGACGGACTTTAGGTGTAGTGGCGGGTTAAGTGAGTTAGGGTTAGGGTGCGGGTAGGGTAAGTGTGCAATAGTGACGGAATGTAGGTTTAGTGGCGGGTTAAGTGAGTTAGGGTTAGGGTGCGGGTACGGTAAGTGTCTGAGTGTCGGACCTTAGGGTTAGGGTTTGGGTTAGGGTTAGTGCATGTATAGTTGTGTGTAATGTGTAGTTTACATTTTGTGTGTCGGTGTTTTGGGTGTCGGTGTTATGGTGTTCGGTTTTGTGAGTTGTCGGTTTTGTGCATTTTTGGTGTTTTGGAGTCGTTGTTTTGAGTGTCGGGTTTGTGGCGTGTCAGTGTTGTGATAGGGATCTATATATATATATATATATATATATATATATATATATATATATATATATATATATATATTCCCTATTGTTGAATGACTGTGCTGCATGATATGTTTGAGCAAACATCACACATATTTACAGCTCAGATGGCTTAGTGGTAAATTGCTGTGGCTATAGTATGCAGGGTCCTGGGTTAGACACTTGCAAGGGCTGATAACTTATTTGCTGGCCAGAACAAGGGCTGTTGGATACAGAGTGATTAAGGCACCTGTAAGCAGTTGTAAGTGGGTGCTAAACAGACAGTTATCTATGGTATGAAATTTGTGTTGGGAACAGATTGCCCTTTTTTGTTAAGGTGAGAGTGGGATTTTGGTGAAGGATAGTACGTATATTTGTGGATGTAGGTTGGGTCAGAAGACAGACAAAGACAAGACAGCATAGAGGGGTGGTATATGACACATCTGGTGGATAAACACCTTGGACGGGGAGGGGTGTTTGCAAATTGGAAGCCTATGAGGCCCCAAATGGAAATAGTGGGACTGAGGTCCCCACCCATGGGCAGTCACCACCCTGAAGGTGGTTGTGCTGGGGGCTGTGCAGGCTGACCCTCTAATTGCACCATGATGGCCTCAAGCTGGTGTAGCAGATCCCCCAATTCTCTGTGGAGCTCCCTGTACACCAGACCCTGGACATGACTTCAGGTGACAGGATCCTGTCTGTGTGTGCTCCCAGGGGGGAAGGGGATGAGCACCATCCCCTGAGGTGGTTCCACCTGAAGGTAGTGCAGGACCAGTGGATGAGGAGGTCCTGGGGTGGGTCACAGATGTGCTGTGGCTTGGTGCCATGACCAGATGAGGTGGGAGAGGTGGTTTCACTGGGATCAGCCTTCCCAAACTTGCTATTGTGTTGCAGTTTTAGAACATATGTGGGTAGTAATAGTCAACACAATCCAGGATTAGTTATAACAGCATGCATATATATTCCCATCAACCCAAAACATCAGATTTGGAACAGTTGCATAGCAAGCAGAACACATGCATATATGGCCATTACAATGACATGCAGGTTACATTGTTATCAACAGTCCACCAATGATAGTGTTTCAACATGGAACATGAATAAAAACACATTTCAATATCTGTTGCACAATAGGATATATGTCCCAACAGTAGGTTTGGTGTAAACATACCCATTGATTTGTGTGTTCAGATTATTGTTGCAGATATGGTGGGGGGGGAGATGTCAATTAACAACTATTATATCCTTGCAGCATGAGGTCCTCCGACCTTTTTTCCTGTTTATGTCTTCCAGGTACCATGTCCCAGGAGCATCTCCCTGCTTATACTCCACAGGAGAATGAAATAATAATCAACTACCTTGTGCATCACCACAGAACCCTGTTTAGGCATATGGCCCATGATCTGTAGGAGAGGACTGCCCTGTGGAATGAGCTCATCCACAGGGTAAATTATGTTGGGCTGCATAACCGCAGTTATGAGCAGGTGCAACATTGTTGCACTGATCTCATCCACCACTCCTGTCAGCATGCTGCTGCAGTTAGGAGGGACCAGCTAGCCACAGGTGGGGGTCATGCCATCCAGCCCCCACTGACACATGCTGAGGAGCCCCTTGCCAGCCTTGGGGCACCCACCCACCAGCAAAGCCAGGAACCTGACAATAGCATTATGGAGGTGGGTGCTACCCACACAATGGACGAGGAGCATGCAGGTAAGGCCCCAGGGCACATTAGTAGACCACTGTTCCTTATCCATCTTCATCTGTAAAGTATCTTCATGCATATGTCAGATAACATAGTCTGTTGCTGCAGTGTAGTAATGATCAGATGTGTATAATCTCTAGTATTGTGAGTTTGTACTGTTGATGTACTGGAAATTCTGCTCCCACCCTGTACCAATGCCACAGGTGTGACTACTGACAATACAGCTATCACACAACTATGTAGGTCCCTCTGGTATACCTCTGGGGCAGCAGCCTGTAGCTGGTGAGTATGGAGTTTTTTTGTTCAGGTTTGCCCATACACCAACCATGTTATGCCATTGTATTTGCCATGCACACATTTAACACACCTATCCTTAATACATGCTGTACATGTTCACTTATTGTTGCTGTAAACTGCACTGCATCACAGTGGTCACCATGGTGGCATGTCTGAAGGGTATGTAAGAGTCCTGCAGTATACCTAACAACCTGTCAGTGCAAGATGTGTGGACAGAG
The DNA here is from genome assembly GCF_019279795.1 of Protopterus annectens. NCBI lineage: Eukaryota > Metazoa > Chordata > Ceratodontiformes > Protopteridae > Protopterus > Protopterus annectens. The sequence goes on along the minus strand of NC_056725.1, from coordinate 626,515,152 downwards.
ATGAACATAATGGTGGGACAAATGGCCTACAGTAGGAACATGTCTGAAACATTACCCTTATACAGTGGGCCACAACAGTGTATACACCACTATTACAATGGCAGCTGTTACAGATCTACACAATGGCATATCACAATACCACATTCCACACCCATTACAACCTGTAATGTGATCCTAACATGAGCAATGAATGTGAAATATGAAATGCTATGTTAGGACAACAAATATGGGGAATACATACCTTAACAAACCCTGGAAGCATATGTGTGCACACACTCCAAATAGCATATTGTGGAAGCAGCTTTTGAGATACTGACAGCATTCACTCTTCTTGAGTATGCACCTTCCATCAAGTACAGGGCCTCAATGTCACACCAAGTAATGGTCTGCTGTCCAAGAAGTATGTCCATGACATTTGCCCACTCACCTGCAACAGAGGCAGCCGTGGCTTGCACACATCTTACAAACCATGGAATGGATCCTATATCCAAAAGGTAGCACTCAGAACTGGGAGATGTAGCCTTTACCTCACCATTGCATATACCATGGCAAACAGTGCAGACAGTCATGTATGTGACTATGAAGTATGGGACAACATTAATGTAGAAAATAAACAGATGCCCATCCGAGACAGATGACAACACATGTTGCAAACTGGTCATGAAGGCTGCCCAAAAACATGCAGCAACACTGAGGGACTTGCAGGAATGTCTAGCAAGTACTGCCTGTGCAGTACCTGTGTCAACAATTGCCTGGACTCTGCATAAGTGTGGCCTATGGGTTAGGGTAATCAGATGGAAGAGTTGTTCCACAGGAAACGTCATCCAGGGCTCTCTACAGGTAGGATATGCATAACATCAAGTCTCCCAAAGGCATGTGTTGCAATATGTGTACTGAGACCAAGGCTGAAACCTACAGACAGTATTAATAAAGATACATGTGGTGCACAAGCAACAGCTCACTCCACCTCAGGCCCATCATCCCCATCTGTACCTTGCTGGTGCCAGTGTACACCTTTAGGTTTGCTGTTCATTAGCAGAAACTAGGCTGGTAGACATGGTGTTCTGAATTTGGAACACTGCAAAATGGCACTTATGTGTGGTCCATAGTTGTCAAGCATCTGCAAAAAGGCTGAGGATGGGGAGGGGTGTCATCCTGAAACACAACAGTGAACTGAAGCATAAATCCAAAGCTCGGTAAGAATGTCTGTATATGAACACAGTCAAGGTCATGAATTGTACCAGACATTACCCTGACTCCACAGCAATAATGAAGGCACTGTGTGACCTCCAAAGGCTGTGCACATGAGCTGACCTTGAATCCAGCAGAGTTGGGTGACATTTTCAGGGTGGAGTGACCAAATAATGGCAAGTGAAGATGGGATATGCTAGTATACCCCTTCCAGGAATAGTGACTGCTGTAGTTCACTTAACAGGTGCTGCAACAAACCATCATGTTAAGGGTGTGGACAGTTATGCAACCCACATAATGTATGCATCTAAATCAGCATCTGCACAACTACATTTGTTTGATACTGCATTTAATTGCACAGATCATATTTCACATATCAGGCGTGTGTAATGTTAACATATAGGTTCATAGGTAGGTACTAGGCTATCTGCCAGAGTGCATTTATAAGCCTAGCCAGAATGTGTCAGCTTTTGCCACCCCATTAATTAATTAACTGAGCCTCTGTCAAGAAGAGCCAATGAAATGATCCCAGGGGTGTATTTTCTGTTACCCATCCAATCGTCAAGGTTTCTCTTGAAGAGTGTTAGTGAGGTGCTCTGCTTAATGTAGTTAAGAATTTTGTTCCAAAGCAATGGAAGTCTCTGTGACAGGAATCTATCCCCCCAACATGTTGTATTTATTGTTGTGGCGAGGTTTAGCTCACTAGAGCGAGTGGCTCGCAGTGACTTGGATTTCTTTAGGTCTAGCATGTCCATCAATTCTGAGTTGGACGTGGCTTTGTAAGTCAGGCAGAGATCACCTCTGAGTAAGCTATATGCCACTGAGTACAGCCGGAGTTTTTCCAGTCGGGCTGCATAGGACATATGCTTGAGACCAGTAATTCTTTTGGTGATGTACTTTTGTGGTCTTTCCAGCTGTTGGAAGTGTCTTGTGAGATACATCCCAAATGGGGCATTGTACTCTATGATGGGTCTGATAAGTGACGAGTAGAGGGCACTATAACCTCTTTATTTCTAGATGTGAACCCTTTAGCAATTTGATAGGCTACATAGAAGGATTTCCTAACTACTTTGGCAATATGATTGTCAAAGGAGAGATTACTATCTACCCGGGTCCCCAGATCTCTTATTACCTATTCTGTATTAAGGGGCTGCCACCTATGTGGTAATTCATGAGTGTTTTGTTTTTCCCAAATGGGATGACTATGCATTTTTTGGCATTTAGCTTGAGACCATGACTTTGACACCAGGTGTCCATCTCAGTAAGGCCCTTTTGGAGAATGTCCATGTCAGCCGGAGAGTTAATTATGGCTCCCAGTTTGCAGTCATCGGCGAACTTGGTTAGCCATAGTCCTCCTGTGTTTGCCTGTACTTCTGAGAATTATGTGCTGAACAGTAGGGGTCCCAGGACTGAGCCTTGTGGGACACCACTTGTGACTGGTTTAAAGTCGGACCTGGAGTCTGCTATTCTTACCTTGTGAGTTCTGTCTGTAAGCCAGTTGGCAGCCCATCTCGTGATGTAGGAGTTCATGTTCAGGCTGGTGAGTTTTTCTATAATTCTCAAGTGGGGAATGGTGTCAAAAGCCTTGGCAAAGTCAAGGTAGGCTGTGTGAACCACCTTCCCCTCATCTATGGCCTTGGTGACTGTCTCGAAGAAGTCAACCAGGTTTAGTAGGCATGATCTGCCCTTAACAAAGCCGAACTGGGTTGGGTCAAGTGTTTGGAGGTTCCCAATGTCTTTGTTAATGAGTTCCACGATGATGCACTCCATAGCCTTGCAAACCAGGCTAGTCAAGCTTATGGGGAGATAGTTACCAGGGTCAGTTGTGGCCCCTCCTTTGTGGAGTGGAATAACTGTTGCTGTGCGCCATTCTATGGGCACGTAGCCTGTGGAGAGGCTGAGGTTGAACAGTGTGTTTAGGTGCAGGTTAGTTCATTCTGCAGTTTGTGCAAGACGCAGCCTGGGACACCATCTGGCCCCATTGACGCTGTGTTTTTGGCTTTTGAAAGGGCTGTTTTCACCTGTGTGTCTGTGATTTCAGGGAAACTATTTTATTTTATTTTATTTATTTTACATTTGTTAACCGGGCTAGTCCAACTGGATACATGTCCATTTTCAGTGGAGGCCCGAGGAGAAAAGCTCCGCTATCTAACAGCATGATAATCAAACAGTCTTTACAAAATACATAAGGTATTACACGCATGAGAAGACAAGTAAATACACAAATCAAAAATTAAAGCATGAAAAATATGTAGACAGTAAAAAATTTTCAAGCACAGAACATACTTTGGGCATTTTAATGACAATATGAGGAGAGTACATAAAGATAATAAGAGGTAGAGCTTTTACTTGAGTATTGGAAAGGGTAGAATAAGACAGGATACACTAGGATGTTTAAAAGTAAGCAGTAGAATATGGAGGAGGTATAGTTACAAGATTAGAGAGCATTTCTTAGTAGAATAGCTTAGAGCTGGGAGAAAGAAAGATGTATGCTAGAGTAGTGAGGAGCAGAAAGATCAGGTTGGGTAGTTGCATGAGCATAGCCAGTGGTTGGAAAGGTAGTGTTTTAGTTTAGTTTTAAACAGTGAGATGGAGGTTTGGGTTGTCAGGTCAGGAGGAAGTTGATTCCATATTTTACCAACTGAGTTGGAAAATATGGAGTTACCTGCAGTGTTCTTAGATAGAGAGGTTTGAATCAGTATTTTACTAGATGAAAGGTTTTTTAGGTTGTTGTAAGGCTTAATAAGGGTGGAGAGCATAGGTGTATAATCAGGGTGGTGAAGGGCTTTATGGGCTATAGAGAGTTGATAGTATTGAATCAGGTGGGGTAGCTCTAGCCATCCAAGGAGGTGGAGATTTCTGCAGTGATGTGTTTTATATGGGGAGGCAGTGGCAAATCTGGCAATGTTATTGTAGGTAGATGTAAGCTTATTGATGTTATATTTGGAAAGGTTAGTATATATAGCGGAAGCATATAGTAGTGTAGAGATAAGATGTGTTCTGGCTATGGTAGTTCTAGCTTCTGGAGTTAAGAATGATTTGATTCTGTAAAGAGAACCTAATTTTCTATTAGTTGCTTTTATTGTTGAGTTAATATGAAAGTCAAATTTAAGTTGGTTGTCAATAGTTATGCCTAAGAGTTTGGTTGTTTGGTCAGGGGAAATAAGGGTGCCATTGTTTGAAGTCAGAGAGAAGTTAATAGAGGGGGATTGGTGTGTAGGTAAGAAGAGAAGAAGTTAAGTTTTCTTAGGGTTTAGAAGAAGACAGTGATTAGAGAACCATTGCTCTATGGTAGTAAAAGTTTTTTGGGTGAGGTCGTGTAAGTCATTTTGGTTGGAGGCAGAACAAATGATGGTGGTATCATCAGCGTATTGAATACAAGTAGTTAGAGGTGTGGCAAGGTGTAGGTCGTTAATAAAGATGGAAAATAAAAGAGGACCTAGGATGGAGCCCTGAGGGACACCTAGAGAGGTAGGAAGAAGCTCGAGACTGTTGTTCCATAGCACTGCTTGTTTCCTATTTTGAAGATAAGAAGTAAACCAGTTTAGAGCAGTGCTATCAAAGAAAGAGATTTTAGGCGATGAAGGAGTAGTTGGTGATTCACCATGTCAAAAGCTTTTGACAGATCTACAAAGAAGGCTGATGAAAGAAGATTGTTGTTTGGTTATTATTAATGGAGTCAATAAAGGTTAGTAAGGCTGTGGTGGTGCTATGGTAGGACGAAATCCATGTTGGCAGTTTGCTAGGAGATTATTGTGTAGGAGGTGATTAAGTAGCTGTTTGTGGATGCATTTCTCCATTATTTTTGCTATAGGAGATAGCAGTGCAATAGGCAGTTAGAGTATTCAAAGAATCACCCCTTTAAAGAGTGGGATGATGTGGGAGATTTTCCAGAGTGAAGGTATAGTACTTTCTTTTATGGTTCTGTTAATTAGTATAGAGATTGGGTAGGCAATAGCTTTAGCTCCTAGCTGGAGATATTCTGCTGGGATTTTGTCGGCTGAGGGTGTAGAAGGTTTAAGTTTTTGAAGTAGGTTAAGAATATAGGAGGTGGGTATGGGTTTAAGATGAAATGGTGGTGGGGTGCAGTTCTGGTTACCTAGTAGAGCAGGGTCAGGGCTTTGTTGGTTGGCTAGATTAAGTATTGTAGAAGTAAGGAAGTTATTGAAAGCATTTGCAGTATGCAAGGGAGAGTCAGGGTGGGAGCCTAGTGGACTGGGAGTTTCCACTTTCCCTGGGGAAAGTAGTTTGTTGATAGCATTCCAGAATTTTGTGGTTGTTGTTGGGAGGAACTCTGTAATTGGGTGTAAAAGTTTTTTTATCTTGTATGATAGCTATTTTAGTCAAGTTTCTTTTTTGTTTGTAATTGAGGTGGTCAAGTGAGTCTTTAGTTGTTCGCCATTTAGTCCAGGCTTTGTTCCTACTTATTATAAGTTGTTTAGTGTTACTTGTAAGCCATTGTGCTGTCCTGAATTTCATGCGTATAGCATGGGGCATGATGATCAAGAATGGTAAGGAAGGTATTGTTGAAGTGGTTAACTGCCGTCTAATGGCAAGGTTTGTAGAGGTGACCAGTTGACTAGGCTAAGTTCATGTTGAAACTGATGGGGTCAAAGTGTTTTTGCTGCGGGATAATCGGATAAGGGTGGTTTCGCTAGGTGTGTTTTGTGCCTGATAATGTATGTTAGTGAGTGGTCACTAAGGTCTTCTGGGAGGGTTCCTGTAGTGTATTTTTGTTGGGGGGTATTTGTTAGGATCCAGTCTAGTATGGTTTCTTTGTTATTGGTTTTATTTGTTCTAGTTGTTGAATTAATGGTTTGATGGAATCCATGGAGGTTAATATGGGTAGATGGATTCATTTGTTTGCATATGTTCCAATCAATGTTGAAGTCACCTAATAGTATGGTTTCTTGAGGGAGAGTATTTGCGACCCAGTTAAGTAGGCCTTCTAATAAAGGAGGATTGTTACCTGTGGGAAGATAATCACAAATAATATTTATAGTTTTGTGTGGATTGAGGGAGAGTTTGGCTGAAATAATTTCACTATTAGTGTCATTTGGAGGGGTATAGATAGTTTTACATACTTCTAGTCCAGTTTTGTAGAGTATGGCTACTCCACCCCCTTTTTGTTTTGGACGGTCTTGTCTTAGGATGTTATAGCCGGGGGGGATAATTTCATTGTCTTTTATAGTGGGTTTAAGCCAGGTTTCGGTAAGGCAGAGAATGTCAAACTGTTGGACTTCCAGTAGGGCATGAAGAGCTGGGACTTTGTTGCAAATGCTTCGGATGTTAAGATGAGCTATAGAGAGAGATTTGGGAGATGGGGTGTGTGGTGTAGACTTAGATTTCATATGTTGGGAATTAAGGGGAAGTATGACAGTTTCAGGGCCTGGATTAGGTTGTATGTCCCCATCTTGTAATGACAAACTTTGTTTGAGTGAGGGCTTATAGTAGTAGATGTGTTTTGAGAGTGTGAGAATAGGGTATTTAATATGTGAGAGACGATGGTATTTTGGTTCAAGATATGAGTTGTTATATATGGGACAGAGATAGGTAGTGAGTATAGTTGGGGGGTAGTTGGGGTGTGTTTATTTGGGATGCTAACAGTAGAGCTTAGAGGTAGCTCATAGTAGGATATGATATAGGTAGTGGAGAGAGAAGTTAATACAGTTAGTAGAAGGAGTGGGAGGTGTGTGGGGGACATGTTGAGTTGAGTAAGAGATTGTATTATTGTAAGGTATGTAGTCAGAGAGGTTGTGTGTGGGTGAGGGTGGAGAGTGTTGATGAGTGGGTGGAGACAGGAAGAGGCTGAGATTGGTGAAGAATATGGAGGGTGTGGTTATGTGGGGATAAACGTAGAGGTTGCAGGGGCGGGTGGGATTTGGGGGCAGGGAGGGCGGAGTGAGCCCATGGGGAAGAGGCGGAAAAAGCCAAAGAGTGGAAAAGTGCTGAGAGAAAACAATCAGCCAGGTAGAAGAAGCAGGTCCATTGAGACAGTGATAGTGTGACTAGTAAGAAGAAAGTGAGTGTGTTAAAAGCAGATGTACTTTAGACAGATCACTAAGGGAAGTAGTTAGGCCAAGGGAAGGAAAATGTGTGAAATGGTGTAAAGCTCGAAGTAGAAGGCAGGAAAACCAGTGAGCTTATCAGAGGTAGAGAGAGAGAGAGGAAGTATAATAACAAGGGTGCTATGTAGTAGGCAAAAGTTAGAAGCAGGTTTGAGGAGGGAGGTAATGGGAGTAGAGCAGGAATGGAAGTAAGGAGAGCAGAGCTGTAATTAAGGGAGGAGAGATAGTGAAGGAAATAAGGGTGCAAAGGCAACGTTGGAAAGAGGGACTAGTTTGGAAGATAATGGGGACTGGTGCTGGCTGCTGGTAGTCTTGGGCGGGTTGGTAGGCTGGGCACGCAGTTACAGAGTATGCACTTTTCCGGTATTGTTGTGGGCCCTTTTGGGGGTGAGAGGGGGTAAATTTCACACTGAATCTATCTGCTAGGATGTTGGCAATATCAGTAGGTTCAGTATACTTTGTGCTATTTTGCACTAGCTCAGAGAATATCTGTGAGTTGCCACTTAGATTCTTGACATAGCTAATGAAGGCTTTGTGGTTATCCTTCAAATCCTTAGCTATTTTTCTTTTGAAGTTAGCCTTGGATGATTTTATGAGGGACCTTAGTTTCTTACTGATACTGATTAGGGATGTCTTTCCTTCTTGGGATTTGCTTTTTTTCTGAACTAGTTTCCTCCTTCTATTGTATAGCCTGTTTATGGTACGGGTCCACCATACTGGCTTCCTTCTCTTAGGGAGTGAGTCTTGGTTTTGCTAGGGATGGCATGATCCATGTATACTTGTAGGTGCTCATAGAGTGCATTTGTAAAGGTTCCTGCATCTTGGACACTGTTATCCTTTAGCATGGGGCCTGTGAAACTTACCACCTCTGTCTTAAGTAAGGTGAAGTTTGCTATAGAAAAGTTTTTCACTGTGGTTTCCTTGGTTGGGGGTGGTGGTGTGGAGTGGACATCCAGAGTGATTAGTTTATGGTCTGATCTAACCAGTGAAGGGTTGGCATCCGGTGCAGAACACCTGTCGCCCATGCTGATGATGACCAGGTCCAATATGTGTTCACCTCTGGTAGGGGAGTTTGCCAGCTGATCCAGGGCATTTGAGTTGATAAATTCCAGGAAGCGCTGGACCTGGGAGTTTGTACTTGAGTAGTTTTCCCAGTTAATGGTGGGGTAATTGAAATCATCCAATATCAGGGTGTTTGGTAAGACCTTCATGTTTTCCAGTGTCTCCAGAAAGGTGGAGTGGTGGTCCTGGGTCATGGAGGGTGATCTGTCGCAGGCCACAATTTGCATTGCAGACCTGCCCGATGTTAGTTGCACATGGATGATCTCAGAGGTATCATGCTGCGCCACTAACCTGGAGGTGTAGGTATCCTTGATGAATATGGATACACCCCCTCCTTTTGTGTTTCGTTCCATGTTCTGTGGCCGAAATGTGTGGTATGAGTTGTAGCCTGGTAGTGCTGGGGTGCTCTGTGGAGCCTTGAACCAGGTTTCAGTTACTGCACAGATGTTGACGTTCTCCATACTGAGAAGTGCTTCAAGCATGTGCATTTTGAGATTCAAACTCCTGGCGTTGAGTAGCATAACCCTCATTTTTTTATTTGTGCTGTTTATGGAGGAGGGTTTGACTTTTGAGCCTTGCCTAAAAAGGCACTATGGGGCCAGCAAAAGCCTTGGCCAGTATTCGAAAGCTTAGGGGTGACAGGTGCAAGCCATCTCTTGTGAAGCAATGAGGCTTGTCGAGCATGTCGTCCAAGGCTGACAGATACTGGATCCCCTTTGAATGACACCAGAAGCTTAGCCAATTGTTGAAATTGATCATTTTTTCTTTATACTGCAGTATCATTCTTGGTGTGGGCAGGATGCTACTCAGGGTCAGGGTCATATCCACCTGGGTTATATAATCAGAGAGCTCTTTCATGTCTCTTTTCATGTAGTCCAGGGAGTTACATCTTAGGTCATTCACACCAACATGAACAATGACAGAGTCATATTTGTACTTGTTCTGGAGTGACCTGAGTGCTTGTGTTATGTGACAGATTCTGGCTCCCGACAGGCAGCTAACATTAACCTTCTCCTTGTCCAACCTAGTGAGTGGGACGTCAGTGTGCCTGACTATAGAGTCACATATTACTAGTGTGTTAGGTATGTTATTTCACCTTAAGGGCTGTGATTGTGTGGCACACTGATTTTTTGTTTTATGTGCTGTCTGGTTTGTGACAGGAGGTGCAGTTTTTTTGGGTGTCTGCTTTGGAGGTTTCTGATGCTTTTGCAAGTTTTTATTTAGAGCGTCCGAGTATGATTTTGTGTATTTATGTGTATTTTTTTGCCAGTGCTGGTTTAGTATGTCTATGTGAGGCTGGAGGTGTGGTGCAAGTGTTAACCTTCTCCTCATGACTGCCTGTTCCAGTCTTGGGTGGAGAGAGCTTAGCCTCCAATTTAGCTATATAATTGCATCTCTCACATATGTTAATGTTTTTGTGGTAGGAGGAAAGGGTTGTCTGTGTACATGAGGCAGTTGTAACATTGCCTCAGGATACCCAGGTTCACCAGTTGGACTGGAGAGTATACCTGAATTTGCCCTTTGGTCATGCCTGAATAGTAGGATGAGCCCCATTGCATATCAGGGAAGAGGCTGGCATGTCATAAGGGTGTGTACACTCCTCATAGCCAGAGTAAGCTTTTAAGGTTGTTAGTGTAATTGGATTTTATTGCTCATACATGCACTGTTGATGATGAGATCTGCAAATCAGAGGTCAGGCATTCACTATTGACATTTGTCCTCATTTCATCCCAGGTATGTGTCAGATAAACACATAGGGGCTGTGAGCAACAGAGCAAACATAACTGTCGCACATATACACATTCAGCAATGGTGTGTACACTCGTGAGGTATGGTGCACAGTACATGCCAGGGTGCTGAACAGGTGCACAGCAATACTGTATACATGGGTGCAGTGTAATCCAGGGGAAGAGGCATCACCTACTAACACAATTCATGCACCACAGAGATGTATAATGTTGGTAACAGGGACTGAGTATAGCTGCAGTGCATGCTGTTGAGTGCCATATGTCATGCATGTTGACTGTTGGGTAATGAGAGGCCTGTGTAATATCTTTGTGCCACCTCACCTGTAAGTGTGTGTGTGTGTGTGTGTGTGTGTGTGTGTGTGTGTGTGTGTGTGTGTGTGTGTGTGTGTGTGTGTGTGTGTGTGTGTGCGTGTGTATGTGTGTGTGTGTGTGTGTGTGTGTGTGTGTGTGTGTGTGTGTAGAAGTAAGCAATGATGTACAGGTCTTAAATTACATTTTTTGTTTTCCCCTCACAGGTGGCAAGGTGGGTCAGGGTCCCTCCTGCAGGCAAACTGATGATAGTGTCCATACAGACTCTAACAATGATGATAGGTATGGTGAAGCACAGGCAGGGTTGTCAGGCACTGAAGCTGTGCCATTGGTTGACATCTCACTTTTATCCACCCCATCCCCGCACACAGTAACAATGCCTATACATACCCCATCACCAGTGGCTGAAGATGAATAAAACTGCTAGGAACCACCATGAAAAAAGAATAAAACTATTTTTATTATAAAACGAGCGCTTTCACGCACACACAGGTGCACTTCATCAGGTTACAAATTACACAAGAAAAGCTCACTATTTATATACAAAGATCAGTGTTAATTAAACAATTAACTAATCAACATTCATGCTATTAAAACAACAGCCTATCCTACAACTTTTTTAAAGGCACATTCATAGTATTTCTAACGCTCATATTAAAACATTAAGATATGTGGCTTCCATTACGAGCCTACAGTTCAAAAACATTGATTGGCAAAACCCAGAAAGTATCTAAAAAATTCAATTGTATAAGCATACACAACATATAATTCCTAAAGCAACCTAAATCCAGGAATTATTATTTGCTCTATCCATCACTTTTAGACCCCTATAAAAAATATTTCTTGTTAAATCCAATTACGGATCAAGAACGACATCCGCTGAAGCCAATCCAGATACGCAAATGTAGCATTGGAGACTACAATATGACATACTTATACCTTCCGAATAGAACAACTAGTCAAAAAATATAAATTAACTAAAAATAAATTATCTTAATTCATGAATTAGACCATATTAGAATTAGAAATATTTCACTAGTTGATACGGACGTATTTAAAGACGTCCGATTGATTTATAACACAGTACAAAATAGATGCATAACAACGGAATCTTATTCTTTGATGCCAGGCATCTACAAACTAACAATAACAATCATGAAATATGAAACATATGTTAAATCCATTAAAATTCATGAAGTATTAAAAATGTATTCAACAGCACAAAACTAAGGAACATTCAGAAAATATGCTCATACATACATTCTATGTGTTTGACTACTTTCATATTGCACTTTTCGAACTATTATTGATTGCACCATTCACAAGCGATTATTATCTAATATTCACGTTATTGCTATAAGCAATACAAAATACAAAATATAAATCTTTACGTACATAAGGCTATTATATGGCAAATAATTCATATAGCCTATGTCGTATTATGATATATCACTGCATAATCATGATTCAGGGCATGAATAGTGTCAGGATACAAATCTAAACCATAACTAAAAGTGCCAAAAAACTACCCTCAATTTAAGGTACTGCAACTGGTATATTGTAATGAGCTCAAGATATATATACCAGCCTAAGTATATAAAATATATGGTAAAGCAAACAGAGAAGTGGATGATGCAATCATCATATCATAAAGATCCTAAAAGAACCGGGCGGATGCTAACTATCGTATTAAGCCCAGGTGGTATATGGGCTTTCAGTCTCAGTATCCATCTTAGCTCAAACATCTCAATGGTACCTACATGGTCACCTTCTCTTCTATTTGGGTTTACAACCTGCAAAACCTGAAAGCTAAAGCTATGCTGAGGTCTATCATAACAATGCATAGCTAGAGCATTGGTAAGGTTATTCTTCCTTATATCGTAGACATGGTTGTAAATACGATCCTTAAGTCTACGCGATGTCATTCCTACATAATATCCATTGCACTGATTACAGGTAGCAAAGTAGATAACATTCTGTGTATTGCATGTAGCATAGAAGGTGGGCTTAAAGGTCATATTGATACCTGAGATGTTAAGACACTGAGTCTTAATGATGTATTTGCAAGATGAACATCCACCACATGCGTAAGTGCCTGTCTTAATACCAGCTCTTATGTCAATAGGGACTATGTCCAACTTCTCTTTACAAAGTAGCCTTTTTATATTTAGGCAGTTACTAAATCTAAATGTAGGTTTCTTCCCAACCAGTTGTGATAGAAGGGTATCTGAGAGCAAAATTTTCCAATTTCCTCTAATAATCCTAACTAGTTGCTCTATATCACTGGTATATTTAATATCATATCCAATGCTCCTACTATTATCTCCTCTATGGGAGTTATAGCTTGACCTTGTTATATTTATTGGTACCCTAAGAAGAGTATCCGTTACATCATTGACTAACTCAGCCGGATATCCTCTATCTATAAAGTACTGCTTTTGATGCTTAATTAATTTCATAGCATCCAACTCACTGCTACATATTTTGAGTATTCTATTCATCTGACCTTTTACAATATTGCGAAACACGTAACGTGGATGTAAACTGTCATAGTGAAGGATGCTATTCCTCCAACATAACTTCCTGTACAAAGTGGTGGTTAAACTATTGTTCTTTTCTTTAATAATAGTGATATCCATTTTTTGTTTTCCCCTCACAGGTGGCAAGGTGGGTCAGGGTCCCTCCTGCAGGCAAACTGATGATAGTGTCCATACAGACTCTAACAATGATGATAGGTATGGTGAGGCACAGGCAGGGTTGTCAGGCACTGAAGCTGTGCCATTGGTTGACATCTCACTTTTATCCAACCCATCCCCGCACACAGTAACAATGCCTATACTTACCCCATCACCAGTGGCCATAGATGAGGGACAGTTGGCGGGTGGTGGCATGGGGCAGGACAGTGTGGTGACTACGGTGAGTGTGTCTGTACATAGTAGCCATAGCCAGATGTCCAGTGAGGTACCACACAGGCAGATGTACAGGGGTGCTCGTAAGAGGGCTGCTGGCCATCGTGTCCCTGGCAGAAGTGCCACAGCAAGTGTCACAAGACACATGTTTCAGGCAATCATGGAGGCACAGGCATGTATGGAATGTTATACCAGACAGAGTCTGAGGCTGTAGAGGGCTACACATTCTGCTGTGCTTGACGACATCTGTGATCTTGCAGGTGCCCACCTGTTATTTTGCAGAGGTCCTGGATAGACAGTTGGGTGAGATGGTGGGAATCCTCAACTGTGCAATGTCTGTGTTAAAGCATATGGGATTAGGGCGACAGCCATGTGGATGTAGGCCAGCAACACCAACAGGTGGAGGTCTATGTGGACGTGCAACAAGTCACAGTTACTCCCGTAGTGGCAGTACCAGCAACAGCACTGCAAGGGGGGGTGCTGTCCACACCACAACACAGCAGGCCATGTGCACATGGTCCGGGCTGGTGCCAAAAGGGACCCAGATAAGTGGACATTTGTCATCATCAGGGGAGAGTACCATATCAGGGCTTCTACCTGGTAGTGCCCGTGGAGCTCCTGGCAGACACAGTTCTTGTGTCCATGGCTGGAGACAGTGAACTGCACACCCTGCCATGTATGGTCTGCAGCTGTCCAACAAACCCTTATATAGGGCAGCCACATGGCAGAACTGTTTGCATACATACACACACACACACACACACACACACACACACACACACACATCACCAACACAGCTAGGGCACCTCCATACCTACACACACCACATCTGCACAACCCAATTGATAATGAAACCTCCTAACACACACATGATGTCAACCAAATGGCTCATCCTAGGTCTCTGGCAAACCCACAACACACCTTGTGCATATGATGATAAATGTACCACATCCTTGTCATCCATACCATCAGTACAGGGACAGGCTAATATGGTTCTGATGCACAGGGTGAACGTACTAAGGTTTAGCAATGTAATGCTGTGTAACATGTTTTCAGTTGAAAGGTTTAATGCTTATATGTCAGGATGTGTAGCTGCCTAGCCATGATGCATTATAGCTGTTATTAACACTGACTGATTGTGGTCTCCATAATGTATTCAGTTTGTGTTGCAGGTGTCTATGTGTCAACAGGATGTTGGTCTGCTGTTGTTTCCTACAAGGGGTATGGCACTGTGGTGACACATTGTCTGTGTCATATTCTGGGTACAGCTGAACACAAGTAACAGGTCTGTATAACAGTTATGCATGTGCCACATGGCTGACAGGTCTGAGAGGTGTATACAGGTGAGTGCATGGTGGCTGATGTCAGAAGCCCTTCTACAGTGGACAATGGTAAGTGCACTGGGTGGCACACACCACATGTTTGTGTATAACACAGACACACACACACACACACACAGGCTTTGGTGTTGATGCAATACACAGAGAATACTGTACACATGGATGTACTTAATTTTCCAGTGAACCCATTTTAACCTATGTAATTCCACCAAGACAAAATAGGCAAAACATCACATCAGTAAATAATCAGTCTGCTAGTTTAATGCCATTGACGATGGTACTGGCAGGGTATATGTCCTCTTCCCCAATGTAGTGCAATCCTGGAGTTGGTAAACATAGGTGGGCTGGTGTGGGTGGCACAGCCCTCCATGTTGGAGGGTGTGGGGTGGCGTAGAACCGCACATAGTGTGATCAACAACTACTTAACATGTTAACATAAACTGTACAGTATTACAGCAGACTAAGTGGGGGATACACACAACAATAACCCCAATGAGGGTGGCTGTGCCCACAACATCCACATCCAACTGTATATACCAACTCCAGTATCGCTGTACAGCTGTACAGTGAGGAAGAGGGCATTTACAAATCTACTACTAGTTTTGATGGAATGAATTTCCACAAGATGGTTCCTTTGAAATGTTAATATTTGCCAGTCAGTTCTCGGACAGATAACCTCCTGGGACATGTATTTTCTCCAGACTGAAGTAGATCCCTTCACAAACACATACACTTACTTGGCAACACTAAGTGTAGAACCCCTACCTAGGTACTTATTGCTACTAATGTGTTTGGCCTTAATTGCACACACCACACAGCTTTTAGGATGGGGTGTGTCTCTAGTTTCTTGTTAAGTGAAGAACATCCCTAGGCCTTGTACACTATGGTAATGGGGGATGTCCTGGGTATTAATGAACAATACATAGTATGACATACTGTCACATACACATTGACAAACACATAACAGTCATAGACACATCTGAGAGACCTGGGTTTATCAGTGCTAACTACCATGTCAGTTAGTCCATTCTGTTACAAATAATTTGCACACAGCACATGCATCATTGGGCTGGATAGTGTAATCAGTTACCTGTATGGTTGATGGTGACAGTGATCCTCATGCAGTGGACCTTGGGACATGTACTGGGGGCACAATGGTGTAAAGACAGTATACCCTGCACCCACACCCCACATTGAATATTTTTACTCACTGAAAATCATGATAATATAATACTCTGACATACCCACAATCATACATTGACCAGAACTACAATAGAACCCTTTGTCTATCTCATCATTGCTACTACAGGGATATGCATTTATTGCACATGCCACAGGGATAGCAGGGTGAGGGTTTGTCATGACTCTTCTAATGTCAGCAACATCACTATCCCTTATAATGTATGGCAAGGTGTATTGTATTTAGAGAATGTGGCCTCAGATACCATATCCTACAAATATACACATGTGCACACATACACACACTTGCCAGGACTCAGAGGGTAACTGATGCCTAGCTACCCATTTATACAACAGTGTTGTTCTGGTACTGCAAGCTTCAGGTAGCCCATAGGGTGAAGAGTGTAACAAGGTACATTTAATGTCAATTACAGATGCAGCCATTTCTAACTATGGTGATGGGGGTGTAGTGGGTGAGAAGGCACTCAGGGTATTAGCAACTACAAGTTTACAAACACACAGACACTGTTATTCTCAGTAATGCACACTGACACATTTGTCAGTACTGGGGTCCATAGGTGCAGGTGTTCCTAGGTGTGCACCAGGATATTGTCCATGGAGAGATGAGAAGAGTATGGGATGTGGGTACAGTGGTATCATGCCACATGACATTTGTCAGCAGGCCATCTATCAACTGATGTCACTTGAATGATCCCCAGGGTGACAGTTAAATGCTACATCCAATCATCTGGTTGTCTCTTGCAGAGGGCCAGTGAGGTGCTCCAATTGACATGTATGCAACATATATTACATAACATGGCCAGTGTCTGGGTTGGAGGCCTGTACCCAATCATGTTCTGTTGACTGTGGTAGTCTAGTTGAGGTATCCATGGCATGTGGTGCATACAGGGTGGGGTTTCCTAGCTGTGGCATTCATAACACAGCTGGGCAGACATGTCAGTGCCAGTCAAGTATAGATTGCCTGGAAGCAGCCGAGATGGATACCTGACATCTGCACATTTGTACAAAGGACAGACATAAATCAGCTAGCCAACAGGTGATGCATTAAGATGAATGTTTTGACAGATAGACATCTGACACTGATAGATATGCCATTGCTACATGAAAGCAGCCCTCAATGACATGTCCTATACACATAGTAGTCTACAGTTAATATCCACATATCAGATCAATATCCAGTAGCAAATACTTAATCACCCACAGCTCACACACCAAGAACATGAAAGTCAGTACTCAGAGTCCAGATTTGCATGCAGGGGTGTATAGTTCCAGTACTACAATCTGCAATCTACTCTTATTTGGGAAAGCACTGTTAATAGTAGTAATGTAGTGATACAATGCATGCAAGTATGACTGCATATAATCTGGGATACTACCCATGTATGAAACTAATACAAAGACAAAAGATTGTTGTACTAGCCATATATACTCAGGTGTCCCATACAGTATACTCACACCCCTTGCTACTGTAATGACAGCAAATAGAAGTATGTTATGTACATTGAAATAAATGCACTTATTAAAGATGTCATTATCCTGCTATTTTCTCAGTCTGGAATGTGATCACTGGTCACCAAGGCTAAGCTATGCTTAGCAGGAGTAAGCATTGCTTAAATGTAAATGTTAAGCAGATTTGTGCAGTGGTAAACGAAGCTGACATGTTGTAAGTGCCTCTTCATTTAACCACACTTTGGCAGCACTTACCGTCATGCAAACCTGTGCAAACCTGCTTAAAGCTGCTCAAAACTGCCTTAACCACTCTGTATCCAACAGTCCTTGTTCTGCCTAGCAACAAAATAAACAGCCTTGGTTGGTCTTGAACCCAGGACCCTGTACACTATAGACATAGCAGTTAACTACTAAGCCATCACAGTCATGCAAATGCTTGTTGTTTTTTCAAATATATCTGCCGGTACACATACTGAATAGTAGTCAACAACTGCTTTGACTTCTACAATTGTGTAGTACTTGTTAGTGAAAATAGTGTTGAATCAGTATGTTGTTATCTTTAAGTATACACATATCAGATAAATATGGTGGGATACATCTGGGAAGGTATATATAACACTCATGTTTACACATAACAAGAATATATATATATATATATATATATATATATATATATATATATGTATATATATATATATATATATATATATATGTATATTTATATATAGATATATATATATATAAATATATATGTGTGTATATATATATATATATGTATATATATATATATATATATATATATATATATATATATATATATATATATATATGTGTGTGCGTGTGTGTGTGTGTATGTATATATATATATATATATATATATATATATATATATATATATATATATGTGTGTGTGTGTGTGTGTGTGTGTGTGTGTGTGTGTGTGTGTGTGTGTGTGTGTATGTATATATATATATATATATATATATATATATATATATATATATATATATATATATATATTATATATATGTGTGATATATATATATATATATATATATATATATATAAACATATGCCCATAACAGGTAGTGGAGTCATACCTCAGCACCAATAGTCACAACCTCTTAGTGCAAGGGGATGCATGTAAGTATTGCAGGTATAAATGTAGAATGTTGCTACTGTAACAGCGGTTGTGTTATAGACATGTTGTGTGGGAAGTCACTTCTGATACTGACATGTACACCATCAGTTACTGACAGACATCATAAGATAATCATATTGAAGTGCCACACAAATCACAGTAATGATCTTGTGGAATACAGCAGAGATATGAACAATAAACATGAACAGTCTGACACAATCTGGTCAGTCCAGCGGTATACACAGAAATCCTTACTACATGACGTGTGGACCAAGCCTGACAAAGTGGATGTTTACAGCCATGCAAATGGGGATATCACAAAATTACTTGAATAGATAAGCTCACACAGTTGATGCATTCACACACTCCTGTCTGTCCTACACATATTAACTGGAGGAGCAGAGGTCCCAAGCCCACATACTTCCCACTAGTTAGTGACATACATCTTTACAGCATCCCACTGCTTTGTCAGAAATGCACAACAGTTATGGTGACTAGGCAACAGCACATCTGACAGATATCTGGACATAACATCACACTAGTTAAATACACTGAGCTGCTAGGCATGTCACAAAGCACTGTGCAAACTACAGGCAGACTGCCACAACACTGACCCAAGTTTCCTATGGGGGAATACAAATGTACTTGCAAATATAGCAGGCACTACAGCCATGTAACAGCACGGAGTAACAGACACCAGTTTGAAAGTGCATACCCACAACCAATCTGAAAACAGTCACAGTCACATTATGATATGCCTAATTAATAGTACAGTATATGGACTGTGTGAACAAAACCATCCTCATATGTGTCACTCACATACTAACCCTACATATACTGGACCAATACACAGTGTAGTCTGATGCCTGACTGTGGTATGGGACATGTGTCAGTCTGACCCTACAAACACGTATGATGATAAGGTACCAGAAACTGGAGCAGCATGCAACATCAGATCAAGACCAAGAACAATGACAACTACCACAGTCTGTACACAGGCCAAGGTACAGATTCACAATACACACTCTGTCAACAGTCACCATAAGCACACAGACCTCACTACTGTACACCTTACAACAGAATGTCCAGGTTTTGTCCCCAAATATAAGGCCTACTATACATAACATGTCTAGCAGTCTGATATCTCACTGGCTTGTTAACAGGTATGATGTCAGTAAATAATGATATACTGTACATATACACCTCTTACAGCATGACATATGGACAAAGGGTGACAGACTTGAGGGATGGAAACACAAACACAGGGCCAATATTGACATATTGCTATGATAAACTGAGAAATTTCCTGATGTAACAGGTTTGTTGTGACATATCTCTTCTGAGGGATATGAAGTCAGTAATTCACATGGATGTCACCATGTACTGACTGCAATAGTCAGAGTATGCTACTGCATTTCTAAAGATAGGAAATATGTGAGTAATGCACCACATGCACACACAATAACAATTTGGGTACATGTAGCTGGTGAGTACTTCAAGGCTCCATCGGATATGTCCAGGCACCGGAACTGTGACTTGAGCATCCCAAGCACACACTCTATTATGATTCTGGTCTGTGCGTATGCCTCATTATGGAGTTCTTGTCTGGTTGTGTGGGCATTTCTGATGGGTGTCATCAGCCACGGCTCCAGTGCATAACCAGCATTCCCCACTAGGTGGCCATATGGGATGTCCCCATTGGCAAATCTCTGGTACAGCTGCGTCATATGCCAGATGTGGGAGTCGTGATATCTGCCAGGGCTGCCAGCACACACATTCATTATAATGCCCTGGGCATCGCACATGACCTGGCAGTTGATGGAGGGGAAGCCCTTGCAGTTTATGTAGACTCTACCCTGCTCACTGGGTGGTGGTTTGATATGTATGTGCGTGCAGTCTATAACACCCACTACCTCTGGGTATTCTGCTATTTGGTGGAAGAGATGCATATTGCTGGTCAACGCCTCATGGATGTTGAGGAAATGTATGTGCTCACCGGCATGTGCTGACATGGCATCCAGGAACTGTTGGAGTACCCTGGATGCTGATGCCTATGAGATCCCCATGATATCCCCAGTTGGCCATTGGAAGGTACCTGTGGTTAGTATTCTTAAGCCTCCACATACCTTGGTATCCACTAGGATGGGTTCCCCCTCTGTTGGTTCTGTGTGTGAGGTGTGGCCAGCACAGCTCAACAATTTGCTGAAGGAAGTCCCTGTCCACCCTATAGCACTCCACTATCTCCAGCTCATGTAGCCCCTGGTAGGTTACACTCGATCTGTACACTCTTCTCCTTCTCCTCACTGTGGGTTGGTCATCAGCATTGTCATCCTCACCACCCTCAGCCTCTTTCATATGTTAATTTATGAGAGCAAAAATAGCCCCTATCATTTTGTTGCTTTTGTTAGGTAAAATTTCCCAGTTTGTGTACACCAGTGGTGTAGAGTTTGTGGGAAAAACCAGAGGGAAAGGTGTTTGCATAGTTTATAGCAGTGTGCTTGGCTGGGCTTCTGTCTGTGTAATTGGCTTTTTCTGGTACATTTCACCTGCCAGCTATGCTAGTTCTTCTTGATTACCTTCCTACTGCTATTTTCCCTTCCCATTGCTTTCCTGTTTAAGCCCCAAGGAGTGCTGTGCAAACCCAGTGCTTAAATGTCAATGGAGCTGCTATTTCCTGTTTTTTTTTGTTTGTTTAAAACCCACTGTGTGGCTTGCAGACCCATTTAGGCAATGTAAATACTGCTTGGCAGCTTCAGACACACCCTTTCCTCACCTGTGCTTAGCTAAAGGCAAACACGGGCCACAGAGCTCCAATAAGCTTACAGCATGCATGACACACACCCTTATGAAGTCATCTAGCTCTTAGGCTTACACTATGGTCTTAATGCACCTACACGGTTGGGTGCAAGCTAGCACTGAGGGGAAATCTGTGAGTCAGTATCATTGCCCTTATTTGCATAGGATTGACTACTAATGCATGGTTACAAATCTGACACTCAGCCTTCCCCCTTAGCAACCACCATTCCATGGTCTTGTTGTGTTATGCATGCCATTGACTATTATGGCAGAATTATGATTTTGGTTTAGAAGCTTATTTCCAGCTTTGCTTTTTATTTTTGGGCTGATCCCATTTGCACACCACTGCCCTGCGCTTAAACGACCAAACTCGGCCAACAAAAAAAATAAATTTTTATAATTTTGAAATTATATTTTATGCCTATGGCCATATATTTGGCCTTTGGCATGCTTAACCCTTCTAATACATGCATTTTTATGAGCTGTCATGCCTCCGTTTTGTAGTTTGCAGAAATATATTCAGCTACTGGCTGAATACATTTCTGCAATCTACACTATTCCTGCACAGACGTCTGCCTGCTTCTTGAATCGCTAATTCACCTCATTTGCATGGTTTTCACCAGCAAATGAGGTAATTAGCATACAGGGGCTGTGTCCATGCAAGAATAGTGCAGAAGCACTTGTGCACTTTCCAGGAGCATACTCCTGGCTCGCATGGCAGCCATATTGCCTGCAGCAGCTCTTGCACTATTTCTCCATGCCTTGCAGAGCTTGCTGAATCCTGGGGTAAGTCAATGGATGAGCAGGTTTGCTGATGACTTCACACTTGTCATTCATAGACACTTGACCTCTACCTTGTTGGCTGGTTGTGATATACTTGAGGCTGAGAGTCTATAAACTGATGAAGTGCTTAATAGTTATGCTTTCTTTAAATAAATAATATGATGAGTTCACTGACCTCTTTTTTATTTTTCCCTGTTAATCAGTTAGGTTCATTATGGTATGTATATGTTCATAGGTTGTGTACATGATTGGGATGTAGCAGACTGTATGCCACATGCTGCTGGGATCACTAATATGTTTCGGCATTGCCACAGGTATGTTATCTGTATGCACAGGTATGTTATCTGTATGCATTCACAAGTTTGCCTGGTAAAGCATTTGGCATAAACAAGTCAGAACATCCACAATATCTGCAGGTCAATGGTTGCTGCTGCAGCTAATGGCACCATGTGCATAGTACAGTTTAATGATACAATGGCACTGTCAGCTGTTCCAAGAGTGGAGACCATGCTTACATTGTCGAAAGCTGATGTGACTATGGGTGAGCAGGATGAACCTTCAGCATCACCTATGTTTGGTGAAGGTTGTCCTACTGATGCTGCCATCACAGGTGACATCAGAGGGTGATATTGCTTCTAAAATGCATAAACCCAGCATAGATAAGAGTCACCCAGCACAGGAAAGAGGTATGCATGTGGCCATTTCCATCATGACTCTAGGACCTTCCACCATCAGCATCAGTTAGTGAACATGCATGTCAGTGATCCAGGTGTAAACAGCCAATATTAATGGCATGTCAGAGATGTTGATGAGTCTGCTGCATGGTCTTCCTGAGGACCTTCAACCACTACAATGACTATGGAACATTTTGTAATGCCTGCAGAGTGACAGGCTGAGCCATAACTATTGTGAAATTTAGAAGGCAGCTGCCCTTAGCACAAGCTGTTAGGGGCCACAAATGGTTTGTGCTACAGTGTAGGAGTGCAGTGCTGTCTTCATAAATGAGTTCTCTTACTGCATTTGTGATTATGGCTGAAGTGCTCAATATGTGAGTCTTTGGTAATTTAAGTGTATTTGTATGTGTAGCAACACACGTTTAAAGATGTTACATGTCTGCGATAGTGTAGAATTATACACCACCCATCTCACAGTCTGGAAACTGAAGCTAGGAATCATCAGTCATGGATCCAAGGTGTATCCAGCCTCACCTGAAACAGGCAGCAATGGAGATTATTATAAGTTGTCCGGTACCCATGTTCATAGGACCAGACTACTGAACACTCTGTGGATGGCAACATTTATGGCTACCAGTTAATTGACTCTGTGGAAAGTCATCCCATATGAAACAGTTTTATATGCAAGTGTACAAAATGTAGGATCATGGGAGCTCCCTGGATGATGCATAGATATATTGCATATAACACACTGTGTACTTCACACCATCTGGCAGTTGATGGAGTGGAAGCTCTTCTAGTTAGTATATCAGACACTACATGAAGCAGGCAGGGACTTGATACCAAAATGGGTGCAATCAATGGGCCCTAGGACCTCAGAGAAATGGTCTTTGTCGTAGAATGCCCACATAGTGGTGTTTCTCTAACTTGTTGCTCATGGAAACTAAACATGGTCCTCCACATGCTACAGTAGCCTGTCAAAGAACTGGTGTAGCATTCTCAATGTCAATGCATGTGAAACTCTTAACATGTTTCTTATCAGATGTTGAAAGGTCTCTGTAACAAGTGTGGTTCATGCTGCACAAACAATCATGTCAAACGGGAGATGCATTCCATGAATTCCCATGATTCCATGTGATGGCAGCAAATGTCTACTAACTCTCTTATGATGTCTGTGTAACAGTCACAATATCTCAGTCATGGAAGTGATAGTGTGTCAGCCACTAGCATACTCGTCTGCAGCATGGAAGGCAATGGCATACTGCAGCATGGACACTGGCTCACAAGCAGTCATTTACTCATGCCAATCATCTACAGCAGAAGCTACTCTTAGCATCTTAGAGTGTGGAATAGACCTGTACAATGCAAAATGTTGCTGTGCAAGCAAGCTGATTGCCAAGGATAATCTTACTATTTTTTGGCTTTATGAATCATGCCACCATATTTTTATTTGCATATGCAATGGCTCTCATTATCACTCTGGCACTCATTTGCATGTCATTATTCATCCATTTGCATGCAATACATATAGTGCTATTTTCCCACTAGTTCATTTCCAATACGTGTGTCTGAATCAGCCTCTTCCTGATCATCTCCACTCACTGTACTATTTCATTTAATGCACTTTGTTGTTGTTTCTGAATAACCTATAACTTTTATTCTATGCTTTACAGGTTCATAGGTTCATAGTCAATTACTAGGCTAATGATTCTAGGGGGCCATTTTAAGCCTAGCCATGCTTCCCAAATATATCTGACAAGTTTTGATATCCTGGGGTTATTTAAAGGGGTATATCTAGCCCTGGGCATGAGTGGTCAAGTATTTACAGGTTGCCTTTTTCTAACAGAGAAATAGATACTAGACCAGGGGTAAGTTTCCAGTTCCCCATCACTGGTCCAAGTTACAGTTGAAATGGAATAGGGAACAACTCTGCTTCAAATGGATTTGAAATCTGTTTCAGAGAGGGGCAGTTTCTGAGACACTTACCTGCCCCTCCAACATTGTGCTATTTATGTTGCAAATGAGATTTAGATCCCCAGATCAGGTTACGCTGATGCTGTTTGTTTTGCAGATGTACAACAGGTCCATTAAAGCAGGATCACAGGATGCTTTTCAGGCCAGGCATTGATTACCTCTGAAGACCAAGTGCAGGGATAGGGTTTTGAGGCAGTCTGCATAGGACATGGTGTTATTTATTTATTTTTTTAATGGGGAAACTCTGTGGATGCTCCTCTTCTTGCATATGCTTTGTTAGGTACATACTGGAGATGAGTTGTACTCAATGATTGGTCTGATGAGGGCCAAGTACATTGGAGAGATGACATCCTTTGATCTAGATGCCATATCCGTGCTTAGAACTTGTGCAACATAGAGTGATATCCATACTACCATGGACACATGATGGGAAAAGGCTGGCTTATCAAATCCCTGACCACTAGGTCTACTCTTAGGGATGTATTATCAGTGAGGCAGTTTTCAGGGTTATCTGTCTTCTCAAAATATACTATTATACATTTTTTGGCATTGAGTTTTAGACCTTGGCTCTAGCACCAGGTATTGGTCCATGTCAAGCCTTCTTGGGGGGCTGTTTGTGTCTTTGCAGGAATCTATGACTGTGCCTAGTTTGCTATCATCTGCAGACCTAATCAGAAAGAGGCTCTTGATGTTGGCCTTGATTTCAGAGAAACAACTTAGAAAACAAATACCACCAACAGTTGAATAAAATACCAGAAATAAATGCCAGCTGAAAATCCACAATAAATTGTGGATTTTGAGCTGGCATTTATTTCTTTATTTCAGAGAAGTAGAAGCCAAAAAATAAGTGGTCCCAGCACCAATCCTTGAGGACTCCCTTATTGTCTGACCTTTTGTGTGGCGGTAGACTTCCCTATCCTAATTTCTTGAATCCCATCTTTGAGTTAGCTGGCTAAATACTTCTCAGCTGTCCAGATTTTTACAGAATGGCCAGATATTTGCCTCATAATTTTGGTCTGTTCCTCATAAAATTTGTGGTTTTTATGGCAAATCATTGGGTTAATTCGAGGATCTAAGTCACTAAATAATGACATGCACTTCAGTTTCAGACTTCATATCCTTCACAAAACTTATGTTAACACAGACCCTGTTAGTCTAGCAATGTTCTAAGTTTATAAGAACAATATTTAAAATCCATCCCTATTTTTGGGCCTTTGTCCCCCCATTTTGTCAGGCTTTGTCCAGATTTCTTGTACTGAGAGGTATGGCTGGCTATCCAGTGGGTAACATAGGAGTTAATACCTAATTTTCTGAGTTTGTCTACAATGCCTGAACAGGGCAATTGTGCTAAATGCTTTGGCTATATCAAGGTAGGCATTATTCACATCTGTTGCCCTTATCCATTGCTTTGGTGACCTTTTCAAAGATGTCTACCAGGATGAGTAGGCATAACTTGCCCTTGACAGAACCAAACTGGGCTGATTCCAGTAGCTGAAGATTTCCTATGCCTTTGTTTATCGTTTCCATCATAATTATTTCCATGGCTTTGCAATTTCAGTCAGAACATTGATACAACCTCCACAGATTGTAAATAATATGCTGGTACACTGGGCACACTATGGAGTTTTGAACTATCTGTAAGCCATCAATCTTCGTGTCAAAAAGCTTAAAATAAAGGACATTACAATACTTATGGTAAAAAGAAATAAGACATGAATGACTAAAAAATAATCTTAAGGTGGTTAAAAGCCATTTAATTGTAGTGATGCACCTCAGATGAAAGCAAGATGGTTAGTGGTTCCAAAATTGTGTCTAGTCATTGACAGTACCACCAAGGTTATACACCTTCATTATCCAGTGTATTGTCCTCATACATAATAAATTATGAGAGTGGCAAAGTGGAAGAATCTCTCAAGGTTTTATGTATGACTATGGCTTCTGTCTTGTATATATTCATTTTCAGCTACATACTCCTTCTTCAGTGAGTACTGCCACTGAATCGTCCACAAGAGACATCCATTCACCATATGCTGCTAAAGAACAAAGAGGTACAGTCAAGTTTAATGTGTGTAACAATAGCATGATAAACCTCTCTTTCTAATTGGATCTCTCAACAGAGAGCATGAACACTGTGAATAATGACTAAACCAAGATTACATTTTGTGATACTCCACACACCAAATGGGAGGAACATGTCATATTCAATTCAGCAACTACACAATGGTTACATCCAGAGAGAAGGAGTTGAACTGGTCTAAGACAATAAAAGATAGACCATAATAAAAGTAAAGACATTCAAGCAAAACACCATGGTCCACATTGGCAAATGACACTGAGAAATCACACAGAAGGCATACAAAATAGTGGTTTTGATTTCAGCCTAAATTAGATCATTAACTGCTAAAATGTGGATAGTCTGAAAACCAAACTGATAGAGATGCATGCACCCATAAAATATTAGAACTGTGCACAATCTTCTCAATAAAATGGTAAGCTGAATGTAGGACAGTAATTAGTAAGAATGCTTGGGGGCCAAAGCTGGTATTTCTAGAGAACATGAATAATGTAAGCCTCCTTTATCAGAGATGGAAAAGTCAAGGAACAAAAAGAGGACACCAAAATCTGATTGCACACTTGACTCAGGTCACTCAGGCTTATAATAGCAAAATGTATCAGAACAGGAATCAACAGACTTACTGGAATCAGGATCTCAATCAAGATTAATGGAATTAGATTTCATATAAAGTTGTATAAAATGAATGTAAGATGAAATGTAGAGGGACAGATCATCCCTAGCTAGGTTAACAGAGTCCATGAATTCAGCAGAATCAATGCATTCATAGCCATTCCCAACACACACACACATTCATCTAGCCTCATTCATGCCCCTACAGACATGTAACATATACAAACACTAGCACTCTCTACCTGCAATTCTTCACTGAACTTACTTGCATGGCAATTGCTTTTATAGACGTGAACAGGTAACCCCCATCTTTTGATGGCATTTTTTTTCCTCTAGCAGAAGAAGTTTACACAGTCAAATGATTATCTGACTCAACAGCATAAATCAGAAGGCACTGGCATTTCTGGAGAGAGTACATGGCTAATTAGGATTAGCCACTTCCCTGGTTTGCTGCATTAGCATATGGTTTTGCCAGCATGACCACCAATCATATTAAGGCCCCTGTTAGAAAGAAACCTCAACAGCAGAGCAATCTAAGAACCAGCAAGGCTTACTGTGAAGAAAAGAGTGATCATGTTAAGGCTTCTTGCATGCAATAAGCCTTTCTGAATCCTTGTATAAATATTCATATATCCTATGTGAGGGCTTCCATGTGGTTTTACCTATGTAAATGCTCCAACATAATGTGCATTTAGCTATGTACACAAGGTATTTATTTATTTATTTATTTATTTATACAGTTTGATAACTGAGGTGGAGTACTGATCCTCCTAGAACAAATTCAGTCTCAGCCCAGAATGTGAACACACACATCAAGTAGAAAAATAATTTACACAATAAAAGAGCACTCTATAAACAAATGAATAGTTAATATACCATAGAAAAGTAATTTAAGAAGGTGGTAAACAGAAGCCACTATGTTACATCAGTTCGAGTAGAGTTTATGAGATTAGGTTATGTGACCTGAAGCAGAGCATTTAGAAACATCTTGTGTTGTGAAATGTTCTTTAAGTTGTGTCTGAAAGGAGTAGTTAAGAGGTCTTTAAGATTTGAGGGAATATCCCTCAAGAGCTTGGGTACAAGGGTAGAAAGGGAGTGATGAGAAAATAGAAGTATGTTTTTAGGGTTTTAAAAGACAGGCCCTGAGTAACTAGGATATTTAAGGTTATATGTCAGAAGCTGTCTAAGTAAGCTAGAGGAAAGAGAAGGGCAGGAGTTTTATTTCAGGAGTCTGAAAAGTTAGGATCCAAGGAGTAGATGGGCTCCTTGCTGACTCAGCAGCCAATTGGCTTTGGCTAGTATAAGACAGTGATGTTCATATTTCAGGGAAAAGATAATGAAGTGGCTGATGAAGTTGGAAATTGGATGGTGGTAGAGTTTCATTTGGGGGCATTTTCTATTACACATATAGTGTCCGGACACCAAAGGTTTGTCCATGTGGGCTAAACTTAACATAAGTCTCTCGTCGATTTATTGACACCACTTGTATAACACATATATCACAACATATTTTATTCATTTTACTGCTTGTTTCCTTAGTTCTGATGAAATACACATTACTGTGGAACAAAACTGCTTAACCACATTAAAAGACATTCTCTGCAAGGCATTTTTTTTTAACTTACAATTATGTTGTAGCCAATAAAAGCTTACGTTTCTTTTTGTGGTAAACACACTTCTGAGTTAGTAATATTTCACAGCACAGATGTTCATACTTCCTGTCTACCACTACAAAACTACTTTTAACCGATGCATGTACACAGTATATCCTGCTCTAGTTGGAACTACTTGAGCAGAAGACACCCGATATCAGCCTTTGACTCTAATGGTGCCATACACAGACTATGCAACACACAATACCAAATATAGGATGGTGCAGGTTTTATTACTTTACAGCAAATGCATTTTAAGCAACCCTTTACAGTATCTGGAGAGGGACCATGCTGTCTAATCTAAAATCCAATGAAGCAAACATAGGCAGAAGCATTCCAAAATGACGACAAGTGCCAATGAGCTCCAAGGACATACTCATGCGTACTTACTGAAAAAAAAAAAGGAACAGTACTACCCCAGCTAATTTAGCTACTGCTCAGCTTTAGACAGACTACTACAGCAAGCAGAATGCAACAAGTTGCGACACCTCCTTCTTCCTAAAAGTTCTATCTGGCAGAGTCCTCTGTAGGCCTGGACAATGAGCAGCACTGTATTTTGGCAACTTAGCAGACAGCAGCAAACAACTGAAGGTGAGTCACTCACACATCTAAATGCAGGCAGTAACTTCTGTCCATAGACTATGCCTACATTCTGTATAGTCTGTTCCACTGCCAGGTCAGCCTCGGGGGGCAGGTCAGCTAACTGCTTCTGCCCACCCCAGTGTAAAAAGTAATGGTCATCAAGGTAAGAATGTTATTAAGTTGTTAATTTGGGGGGGGGGGGCTGGATGAGAAAAATGGTACGGTGTTAGATACTTTTTTCTACTGTACTGTACTATTGCATGCTGATGCACAAACATTTTGGAACTCAGAACTTAATCCTAGAATTTGTTGATGGCCAGCATGATTGTACATGAGAAATGCACAAGCCAGAAAAAATATTTGTGGTGATGCTGGTGTTTATGCCCTTCCCAGGAAGTAATAGTCCACAGGCAGCTGACTAGGGAGCCTTGAGCCTTCTGCTCAGGATCCAATCATCCAGCTCTTGACCATAATGCTAAGGCATTACTCTTAGTTCCTCGCTTACGTTCTGTAAAGTTTGTAATTGCTTCAAACAGCTGTGTGGCTAGCAGATCTAATACAATATTATTGCACCTATGAACGTAAAGACCAGGAACTGTTCTCTTGAAAATCAAGAAACAATCTGCATGATAGAAAATAAGTGCCAGCCTATTGTAACTGTAACTATATATATATATATATATATATATATATATATATATATATATATATATATATATATATATATATATTTATCTTATTTCTCATTCCTTGCTGTTGTTGTTGTCTTTGCGAACTTTACTTAAACTGTCTAGTACAGATAATTTTTTCCATAACCTTCAGATATGAAAAAGTTTTAAATATTAAAATGAAAATGCTCATTATGTTTCCAGTGTATTTTTTGTATTTTGCACACTGTTGATTGGAACTTTATTTAGAGTCTCCGTGGTAAACACACTTTTACTTTCATCCCCAGAAGAATGCCTGAAGTTGCTGTCTCACAAGTACACCCATCCCCAGAAGAATGCCTGGAGTTGCTGTTTCACAAGTACACCTATCCACAGGCAAATGCCTGGAGCTGCTGTCTCACAAGTACACCTATCACCAGAACATTGTCTGGAGCTGCTGTCTCACAAGTACACCTATCACCAGAACATTGTCTGGAGCTGCTGTCTCACAAGTACACCTATCATCAAAAGAATGCCTGGAATTGCTGTCTCACAAGTACACATATCACCAAAAGAATCCCTGGAGTTGATGTCTCTCAAGTACACCTATTACCAGAAAAATGACTGGAGTTGCCATCTCACAAGTACACCTATCGTCAAAAGAATGCCTGGAATTGCTGACTCACAAGTACATCTATCACCAGAAGAATGCCTGGAGTTGCTGTCTCACAAGTATACCTGTCACCCAGTGAATGCTTAGAGTTGCTCACATACCTCTCAAACTCTGAGAATTAAAAATCTTACTACTTGCTTTTAAAAATAATAATGGAGGGTCAGAAAGAAGAGCAGTTTCTTATTTTTTACAATTGATGATCTTTACTTATTAAGCCCTATCCAGTCCATGAGAGGGAATATTTGTATAGGCTTTGTTTAATTATTTATTAAAATATGTACTCATAAACAGATCTAACTTAATGAGGAACATCAGTAAATTTAGAAGGAGCAAGGCTAAATTTTAGGGCCAAATTATAGAGCTTTGCCTAATTCATAACAGTTAAGAGATATAGTTGTTCATAAGTAATAGGTAATGTGTTCATAAATGCTATAAGATGGAGAACACCAGGAATGAAACCCACAGAGATTAATTCATTTTCCAGATTTGCACTAAGCATTGACTGTTGGCAATAAACAGGCTTAATATAGTTACAGGCTTATTGTGCAAACAGTTGCCTGGGTCTGGATGAATGACAGCACAACCCAGATTCCCTAGTCTGTGTGATGCCTTCTGAAGGATACATTATCTGCAAATGTTGCAGTAAAACATGCTTTTTTGTTGTTGTTAAATCAGGTCATTGCTGCTTAAAAGAAGAATGTAGTAACATTCCTGAGCGTGTGACTGAGATTCAGAGAGATCACTTTTGCTTATTGCCTTTTTTCTTTACCAGTAAAAGAAATACTATTTCAGATTTTTCAAAACTCCAAGGCACAGAATGATAAAATCTTGACTATGTCCCTGATAACCCTGGATTGGTTAATGATTTGAGAGCTGGAGGAACCAGTGTAGAAGGGCAGACGTGAACAGAAGCTACTGCTGCTTTACCAATTGTGGGGTGCAGGAAGCAGTCCAGCCTACTTTGGCTCTGCCACCTACTGGACTGAGAGGTGTTGCCATGCACCATATGGGCTGGGAACATATACTGCAGAAAAGAGCAGTAGGCCCTAGCATCTGCAAACATGCAGAAAGCAGCAACGTGGAGGCTGTAAACTATAAAAAAGAAATATGTCCTGATGGCTGCCTGGATGACAGCCTCCCCAGTGCCCTTTTAAGTGAGGTAACGAATGGGAACTGTTATTGTGGGGGATGGCATGACAGTTAGTGGGCACTGGAAGATAAAAATGATGTTAAAATAAGTAAAACATAAAACTAATCTGAATGATCCAAATGCATTTTAAGAGTATCCATTTCTTATTATGTTATTGCCTGGATTATCCACAAAGCATGCACAATTTCTGTTTCAGCATCATTGCATCTGTTATGACAGTTTCCAGCCAGTTCGGTATGAATTCTGTTAAGATTCATAGGGAAATAAGAAATAGTTGCAGTCTGTCATTCAGAATTCCTGTGGTATAGAGAGACAAAACCTGATTTATATCTAATGCACAGTCACAAGCTTCTGTGTCATATCTGTCTGAAATGAAAAACAGACCCTTACAGAAATTGGAAAAGATAAGTCTGATTCTCTGACAGAACAACAAATAACTGGAACTTCTTTCCCATTGACAAAACAAGAAGTGACATTTGGAATATATTTATAAGTCGAACACGTATGGGGAAAAGTAAAAATAATTATGATACAATTAGAAGAAAGCAAGCCCATTGAACATACGTCACATAATATCCAAAACTGCAAGTACTTACAAGATACTTGAAATTCTGGTTACAGAACCAAAACACAAATGCTTTTTTATCAGCAATAATCTCCCTTCTTCTTCTTTTGGCTTTTCCCGGTTAGGGGTCACCACAGCGGATCATCTGTCCGCTCATGATTGGCAGTGGAGTTTTACAGTGTCGAGTTGCCAGCCTGGTGCCCAACCTTCCACAGAAGGCACACACACGCACGCACTCACGCCTAGGGCCAATTTAGAGTGTACAATCCACCTACATCATGTCTTTGGGATGTGGGAGAAAACCAGAGCACCTGGAGGAACCCACATGACCACAGGGAGGACATGCAGACAAATCCTTAGCATAAATATATAAACAACTGCAAGGTCATCATAATTTAGACAAAAATATTTCTATAGCTATAAAGTGAAGTGACAAGACTGAAAGTATGATATTTTCAAGTGCCGAAAAGTGCAATCCCCTCTCCATTTGTCCTGCCAACAGTGATTTGTGAAGTGCAATTAATATACTTACTATTATTATTATGAGGGAGCATTTTGTTATTAGGAAGCATTCTTCTCTCCTCCCCTACTTTGCCACAAACAATGTCTTCCTGTGACTTTGGCACGCATGAACTCAATGTGAAATTTGAACATTTAGTCTGGCTGTGGCTGTGGTTTTCTCCATTTGTTGTTAGACAATGCTAATTTCTTTTTCATGTATTTATTTATTTGTTTGTTTATTTTTTTTTCTTACAATGTTGGACAATCCCCCCTTCCCATAGCACATTTTCCTTTATCATTTCAATTCAATTGCATCGTGCTATTATTAGGAAACTACAGAACCATAAGTCTCACTAGTTTTATATGTAAAGCCATGGAAAGAATTATCATGGAGATGATCAATAGAGACAGAGTAAGCCTCCAGATACTGGACCCAACCCAGTTTGGTTTCGTCAAGGGCAGATCATGGCTACTCAACATGGTGGACTTCTTTGAGAAGGTCACCAAAGCAATGGATGAGGGCAAAATCGTTCACACTGCCTACCTTGACTTGGCCAAGGCATTTGACACAATACCCCACTAGGGCATTGTTGACAAACTCAGGAGGTTAGGTACAAACCTGTATGTCACCCAGTGGATAGCCAACTGGCTCACAGATGGGACCCAGGAAGTTAGAACTGTGGAGTCCACCACTACAAAGAGACCAGTCACAAGTGGAGTCCCTCAGGGATCAATCCTTGGGCCGCTCTTTTTTGGCATTTACTTCTCAGAAGTCAAGGCCAATGTCAGTGGTCTCTGGCTGACTAAATTTGCAGATGATTGCAAACTAGGAGCTGTCATTGAATCTCACACAGACACAAATGTTTTCCAGGAGGGGTTGACACAGACAAACAACTGGTGTCAGAGTCATGGACTAAAACTAAATGCCAAGAAATCCATAATAGTATCCTTTGGGAAGTCATCCATCCCTGGTAACTATCATATTGGCAACACACCCCTTAGACTTGACCCAGTAGTCAGGAACTTAGGGACATACATAGATAGTAATCTAGCCTTTGATCATCATGTGTCTACAGTGGTGAGGAAATCATTCTATGTTGTGCAACTTATAAACAAAGGTATGGCATCTAAGTCCAAGGAAGTCATTGTTTCATTGTATTCAGCATTCATCAGACCTATCATTGAGTACAATGCCCCCATTGGCATGTACCTAACCATGCATATCCAACAACTGAAATGTCCACAGAGGTTCCTCACTAAAAGAATACAGGGCATAAGTAATATGTCCTATGCAGACCACCTCGAGGCCCTATCCCTGTATTCTGTCTCCTACAGGCTTTTGAATGAGATCTATGCCTGGCATACATGACATTGTCAGACTCCACTCTGATGGACCTCCTGCATATCCACAAAACAAAGTACCAGAATTACCCATTCTAAAGACTTTAACCTTGCCTGTGATATAAATAGGACCTGCTGGAGAGATAGGTATGTATCCCAGAGACTACGCACCTATGGAACAGGCTTCCTATCCATGTGAAGCAGATTTCCTCCCTAATCTAATTCAAGTGCAACTTGGACAATTGCATGGGAAACCGGAAATTCATCCCTGGTTTGGCATCCATATCTCTGATGCAAACAGGTAACCTATAAATGGTTAATCTCCCAGCCCCATGCTTACACTTATCAAGGGTATCAGAACTTGTTAGAGATTTGGGATGCATGGCTAGGCTTAAAAAGGCACTTGTGGTCATTAGCCTAGTAAACACCTATGAACCTATTAGTGGAAAACCTTGACTGCAACTCTTGCTTTTATTTTTTGGGGGCTTTAGACACAAAAAATAGTCTACTAGTCCCCCCATTTCCAATCCTATTAAGTTAAAAGGAAAACAAAACAGATGGTTGTTTCCAGTAAAGCTAGGGACATTATTTTCTTTTCAAAACAGTTTTTGTTTCATTTAATTGATTCAATTTTGTTTCCTCAGGCTGCAGAAACACATCCCTTTCTAGTTATCAGACTGAACGGAAATGATGCATCACAGCAGCACCAAGTTGAGCTATGTTACTGTGGTCCTTATTTCACTTTTTTGACTCAAACATCAGAAGTGTAAATTGGTGGCGGTTATTTAGGAATAAGGTATAGCAGAAATGATTTCATATATATATATATATATATATATATATATATATATATATATATATATAGAGGACTCCGCCAAGTTGACATTTACCACTGCACCCATTTGTTCTTTCATTTTTTATCTCAATCTAACATCATAGTTGTACATAGAAGGTGGGTATCTTTTAAGATTGGAATGAGGAGACGTTGCATATACATACATATAGATAGATATGTCTGACAGAAACAGCATAAAATACATTACTGTTGCTATTTGTTCTTTTGCTTTCTCAAGTCTAACATCAGAGGGATACATAAACGTTGAGAGGGGTCAAGGTGACAGGCTACATGTGTAAGCACATGCGGACATGATCAGTTTTGAATGATCATTAAATGGCTTGTGACTGTGGCAGTATAGTGCCAATGACCACCAAGTTGAATTACATCACTGGGTTCAATTTATCTTTCCCTTTTCCTGCAAAAAAACCCCTCTGAGGTGTACACAGGAGGTGACTGTCTTTTTGTTGTGGCTTGTCAGGGAGGCAATATATGTTGATATGAACAATCACTTTACATACATTTATGTGACGATTAATTCTTTCACTTTTCATGCAATCTGACCTCAGAGGTGTATAAAGAAGCTGTATTTCCTTTTTAAATGTCTTTTTAGGGTGATAGTATGTACGTGTCTATGAGCATCCAGTTTAAATAGACAATTGTAATCATTAATTCTTTAACTTCCCTCAAAATCATGCCTCAGAGGTATACAGAGAATGTGGCTATCATTTTGGTAGGAATAAGGATGCATGCTCTCTGTGAAAGCACAAAACAGCTACATGATCGGGGAAAGTACACATATCAGTGAGCAACAAATTGAATGCTTTACTGTAGTCATTATTTATTTCACATTCCTCACAATCAGACCTCAGTCATGTACACAGATGGTCTTTTGCAGAAATGTATGAGGAGACGTTCCTCCCATAGAAGTACTGGCAGTTATATGATCACTGCTGACTGATTTGATATTGTTCATCAGGGAGGTAGTGTATATGTCCACGAGCAACAAGATGAAATAAATTTCAGTGACTAATATTTCAAGATGTTATACCTTCACAAAAGAGATCTCAAAACAGACACATTTCACTGGGACAGTATGTCTCTGAAAGAAGCTGAAGTTTGTGTTTGTACATTTAGGAAAATACAGACATACAACCCCCATTTCCACTTACAAGTTTTTATTGTGGATTTATTGTAGTTCTCTGACCATGTCATCTTCTATAGGATGATATTTTGCTTGAGTATCATAGTGCATATGCACGTTATAACATTTGTGAATGTGACTGATATGGATTATCAAATATCTTACCTAGGCATGGCTTGAAATAACTGTCACAGCCCAGAAATTGCTGTATACTTGACAGGATATTAATAATATATTCACACCATAATTACAGTTACAAATCAATTACACATGACTATATCTTATTTTGTTTTCATGATTGCTATCAGGGTATCCCCTATAGCAACCTACTTTCCAGAACTCCATGGTGGCATGCTTTCTAGACCTTCCTTCAGTGGACTGTTTTCCATAAACCTATCTGTGGCCTACATTTCTTGAACCCAAAGTAGCCTACTTTCTAGCATGTACCTGACCTTCTGCAAACTCATGGATCTGCCACTGTGTTTTCTGGTACTTTCTACAACAGACATTCATGATAAAGTCTTAAATCTTAGTCAGCAGAAGCTGAAGCAAAAATTCATCAAAAAACATCTACTCCCAACTAAAAGCCATGCCTATTATTGATAGAATGAACTGTGTTTTTTTATCATGGACACTTTCCAATCACTACCTGAGTCACATGGGCAGAAATAAATGCAATATATCTGTAGAATTTAGAGTAAATAATCAATTGATATGCTTTTGCGAGGAGACTAGAAAGCAGAGAGTCTTTAAAAAATGAAAACATGCATGCAGTCAATGTACAGGGCCACACAGAATTTGTTTGAAATGTCAGGACCCACTTTAGAGAGTCCTGTAATCCTGAGACTGAATGGTCAAAAAATGGACCTACACATACTAAGTCTGTGATGGCCATTTCTTGGAATATTCTATTTTCCCTGAGATATGGCAACCTTGGAGTTGGCATATATACGTTTGCAAGGGGTGGTGGGCTTGTTCCCCACATAGGTGGGTGCAGGGGGCTTGCACTCCTGCAAAAAAGAAGTTTAAAGGAGAGATTCTTGATATCCGCTCTTATCTTGCATTTTTGGTGGGGGTTTTTTTGGTATGTTGACACTCAGCATTATGAGTGTCAACATTCCCACCTGAAGCTGATGCATCATAGATAGTAACAGATGCATGGAATACATTGTAAGCCCTGTGCATAACACATAGAAACATTAATCTCTGCGCTACTATGTTGATTCCCACCCCACTCACGAAGCTTGAGAACCTTAACCATCAAGTCGCCATGCTCAATTAATACACTGTGATGTTCTTGTCATAAACAGAGAATGTGATCTAGAACTAAAAACTGGTCGTCTGTAAAACTTTTGGTTCTTATTTTTAAAGTGCTGCAACCCCCATACTTAAATGCATATAATGAACTTTCACTCAAATCTAGTGAAATAAATGTTTATTAATAAACAATATTATAAGATGAGAGAATAAGAAAATGATACATCAATATATTGAAACATTTACTTTGATTTTAGTCTTTAAAAAAGTAAATACTATACATTGAAATTTATTTTAATAGCTTAGTAGAGATACATAAATACCAAACACCTGGGTAGACTTAAGTAGATCTGACATTTTGATATTTGATGCTCTGGTCATTTTTTTTACTATGTAATGTAAGGCTGATTTTTAGGAACTGGTTTCCACTAAAAATAACAGCTGATTTCCTTATTGCCATAATAACATAAAGGAATAGAAAGAGACAAAAAGAAGAAGGGGATGAGTAAGAGGCATGGACAGACAAATGAACAATTTGTGTTTTTGTTAGAATGGCAAAGCAGTATTTCTGGATCACTACAACCCAAATGGCAATTAAGAGGACGTACTATATGCTCTTGGAGTGCTGCATATAGAAGACAGTAACATATTCCAGATTTTAGAATTGTTGCAATCTTTTTCATTATTTTTCATTTGTTTTATCAGTTGTAGCCTAGATAAAAAACATGGCTTTCATTTGTAGAATCATTTGAACCGTGTTTGCACTTTCCCGCCTTTCTTATAACTAGTCTAGTCCAGATACAGATTTGCTGTGTACAGGAGTGTATATAAGCTTCTGAGCCCCCAAGCCATTCTGTGCTGGAGGGAAGCCTTCAAGCTTATCAGTGGGACTGGTAAGCACTAGGTAGCCTATCTACCACAAGAGGTGTGGTTTCTGGCCCAGAAATTGTAGTTTATTAGCCGTTTGGGCAGTTTTTCCATCTCTCTCAACTTTCTGGTTTAAAAGTCCACGTTTCTGCTTGTTTCCCACCTTCCCTGTAACTAATATAGTCCAGATACAGGTTTGCTGTATCCAAGACTGTTTGTAAGCTTCTGAGCAATGCCAAAGTCTGCTCTTCAAGTTTTCCCTTAGATCTACTAGTTCTCTCCTCTCCTGCACTTTTACTAGCTTATTAGTCTACCACTTCACCAGACTTCTTGTAGCAATTATTGTAGCATACAAAAGTGCTACCAGCACTAAACGTTCTACAAGGAAACATATCCAGTATTTATTACTAATGCCCACCCCTCTGGGCATGTCTAAAGGTCAGTTCCCTGTGCTTTCTCCTATTAACCTGGTGAACTTGGGCATCCTGAGGCAATGTAGCAACTGCCTCATGTACACCGACAACCCTCTCCTCTTACCTCCCAACACTCAGACTTATGAGAGATGCACTTATATATCCAAATTGGAAGCCAAGCACTCTCCAGCCAAGACTAGAATAGCTGGTCAAGAGGAGAAGGTCAACACTTGCACCACACCACATGGAATGCATAGCCCTCCAGAACACACACCAGCACTGCCTTCACATAAAAGCACAAACCACACACCCACCTTAGCGGAGGCTCTCAATAAAAATCTACCCAAACAGCAGAGACCTCCAAGACAGAAATGCACACGACCACAACACAACACCAATCACAAGACACATAACTCTCTAACCAGTGTGCCACTCAAACAATGCCCCTAAGGCAAAACAGCATGCCCAATACACTAGTCATAGGTGACTCAACAATGAGGCACACTGATGCCCCACTCACTAGGGTGAATAAGGAGAAAGTAACAGTCAGCAGTCCATCAGGTGCCAGGATCCGCCACATAATGCATGCACTCAGGTCCCTCAACAACAGATACAAATATGACTCAGTCATTGTACATGTGGATGTGAATGACCTGAGACATACCTCCCTGGACTACATGAAAAGAGACATGGAGGAGCTCTTGGATTATGTAGCCCAGGTGGGTATGACCCTAACCCTGAGCAGTATCCTACCATCACCCAGAATGATACCACAGTACAAGCAGAAAATGATTGATTTCAACAATTGGCTAAGTTTCTGGAGTCATTCTAAGGGGATCCAGTATCTCTCTGCCTGGAATGACATGACTGAAAGACATCGATGCTTTGCCAAAGATGGCCTGCATCTGTCACCCCTGGGCTTCCGGATACTGGCTAAGGCTCTTGCCACCCCTATAGTGCCTTTTTTAGCCGGTGTTCCAAAGACCAAATTACTACCATAACAGCTACAAACAAAAGCAATCTGAGTGTCATGTTGCTCAATGCTAGAAGTCTAAATCTCAAAATGCACTCGCTGAAAGCACTCCTTAAAATGGAGAACATCGACATTTGTGCTGTAACAGAGACCTGGTGCAAGGCAGCAGAAAGCACCCCTACACTACAAGGCTATAACTCTTTCCACACCTTTCAGCCCCATAACTTGGACCGAAGCTCCAAAGGCGGTGGTATTTCCATATTCATAAAGGATGTGCACACCTCCAAACTGGTAGCCCAACATAATGCATCAGAGATTCTTCAGGTGCAGCTAACATTGGGTAACACAGCGATTCAGGTCGTAGCCTGCTATAAGTCCCCAACCATGTCCCAAGACTCACACTCCATGTTCCTAAGCACCCTGGAGAATATTAGGGTCCAACCTAACACTCTCATACTAGGCAACTTCAACTACCCCTCCATTAACTGGGAAAACTACTCATGTACCAGTACAATTGCCCAACATTTCCTGCAGTTCATTAATTCCAATGCCCTGGACCAGCTCGTTCTTACCCCTACTAGAGGTAGCAACATCCTTGAACTGGTCATTACTAACATGGGCGACCATTGCTCTACACCAGTAGTCAACTCCTCCCTGGTTATATCTGACCACAAACTAATCACCTTGGAAATCCACATTCCTCTCCCCACCTACAAAGGTAACCACCATGAAAAACTACTCTAAATCTAACTTTAGGCTGCTAAAAACAGAGGTGGCTAACTTCATGGCACCCATGCAAATGGAGAATAGTTGCATGACCACTGAATCATACACCAATGCACTGTATGAACACGTACACAAATGCATGGATCTCGCCATACCCAACAGAACCAAGAAGCTCTCCTCCAAAAAAAGAAAGCCAATCTGGTGGTCCTCTGCTACAAACAAACTCTACAACAGAAGGAGGAAACTGATGCAGAATAAGGTGAAGTCCCAAAACTGGAAAAACTCCCTTATCAGCCTCAACAAAAAGGTGAGAGCCCTCATCAAATCCTCTAAAGCTAGCTATGAAAACAGAATTGCAGAAGATAGTAAAGACAACCACAAGGCCTTCTATAGTTATGTAAAGAATCTCCACAACACTACCCAGATTTGCTCTGAGGTATTGCACAATGGTACCTCCTATACCAAGCCAACAGATATTGCCAATATACTGGCCAACAGATTCGGTGCTAACTTTAACCCTCTCCCCCCCAAAGGACCAATCACAATACCAGTAGATTGCCAGGCACCCAGTATTACTGCTGCACAGGTTAAAACAGCACTGTCCAAGGCCAACACTTGTCCTATATGGACAGGCTCAAAAAACTCCAACTATTCTCTGTCTCATATTGCCTACTTAGAGGCGATCTCTGCTTGACTTACAAAGCCATGTCTGGCCCAGCTGTGTTAGAAATGCTGCATCTAAAGAAATCCCAATCCCTCAGCACCACACGCTCCTATGAACTGTAGAATAGCCCTACCTCAGAACAGGGTGCAATAGAAAGCACCCAAAAAATGTTTTCATTCCAAGAACTAAACAAACAGCAACAACAAAGCAAAACATTAATCTGCAGGATATCAATAGAAGTGACCATATTATGAATGGTGTCAAGTTGCCAGGCTGGCACCTAACCTTCCTTAGGATGTACACATGCACACTCACATCTATGGCCAATTAAGAGTGTCCAATCCACCTGCAGCTTGTCTTAGGAATGTGGGAGAAAACCAGACCATCCCCACATGAACATAGGGAGGACATGCAGACTCCACACAGAAGACACCCCAGCCAAGAATTGAACCAGAGAACCTCTTACTGTGAGGCAGTGATGCTAACGGCTGCACCACTATGCCACCCCTAGGTCTGATTGTATCTGCCTGAATGTAAATGCAGTGTGCAGGATTGTTGCTTATGGGAGACCACTGTGCATCAGAACAGTGGGTCAAATTCCAAAAGAGTTACTCTCAGTGTTAGTCTGTTCTGATTCCTAAAGACCTCTTCTCAGTGTAAGTGAGTTACTTCAGTGTAAGCCCTATTTATAAACAGGCTTACACCAGGAG
Organism: Protopterus annectens; assembly: GCF_019279795.1. Lineage (NCBI taxonomy): Eukaryota > Metazoa > Chordata > Ceratodontiformes > Protopteridae > Protopterus > Protopterus annectens. The sequence continues at coordinate 626,473,122 of NC_056725.1, read as the reverse complement.
CCAGATTCTAAAATACCTTGTCTGAGCTTGTTCTCAGTGTAAGTAGTCACTTACACTAACAGCAAGTCTTTGGGAATCGGGCCCAGTAAGTTTCACCTATTCCCACTGTTTGTGACTGAACACTTAGTATATATAAGTTTTAGGGGTGTGGATGACTTGCTCCCTCCCCATATGGGGTGAGGAGGGAGGCTTGCCTTCTTATAAAAATCCATAAGTCAAGTGTGCCCCTTAGTTAAATGAGCACACAGTTTGCTCACACTAAACAGAATCTGTGATAGATCATGCACCAACTTATACAGGGCAAGTGGTAAAGTACCTTCAAAACTGGTTCTCATTGCCACTTCTTTTTATAGTTTGCTGAATTGCTGAATAAATCTTCCTTTCTTAAACATCACTTAGCTCAACTTGTTTTATTTATGATAGACTGACCAAATCACACTTCAATAAAAAATGCCTTAAACTTTTAATGTGGGGGCAAAACCCTCGTTCCCTAATCCCACACTGCTCCATGAAGGAGGAGACCATATTTGTCCCTAAAATAACAAGTCACAGTTGTTATACCTTATGGAAAAAGTGCAACTTCTAAAAACAGTACAATTTTCTCCAAAGCTCTGTTACCCAATTTTGGTCAAGTAATCTCTGATTTCTTGGTTAACCAAGAAAACGGTGACATATCTGTTTCTGTCCTTATAAGAAAAAAAAAATAATTACTTGCTTGCTCATTTGTTACTTTATGGTTCTTTAGTATAAAAGAGGCAGTTCACACATTCATTGTTTATACATGCAATTTAAGATTCTGTGGTAGTAACTGGCAAGTACACCCTCTGTTCACTTGTTCTACAAGCTGATGACATGTCCCTTGTTCTGAGCTTCTTTTTCTACTTCCAGTTGCAGAAAAAACTGATTAAAATCCATTTTGTCATCACTAGGGTACCATTCTTCTCAGCCTCCAAGCATTGAATATCATAGCACTGGCCTTTAAGAATCTTAGCAGTGGCCCAGAAAGAGAATCACTTTCTTATTTTTCACAATAGAAGGTCTCTATATACTAGACTCCATATAACTAGTGGTAGTGAATTTTTGAATTGACTTAGTTTATGTGTGTAATACACTATCTACACATAAACAGGTCTAAGTCTATGATGTACATCATAAATCTTGGAGGGGTAAGGCTAAACCTGAGGCCAATATCATAACGCTATGTCTAAATCATGGCATGTGAGAGGTGTGCGTGGTAGTTTATTAACAAAGCTCCAACAATGGCATACCAGTTGTCTGTTCAAAACTAAACTTATCTGTTACTCTTCCTTCCTTCCTTTTCCTAATTCTTGAACCACATATTAAAAGTGTGTCAATGGAAGACTTGTAGGACTGGTTACATTTTTAAATAGGCAAACATTTTTTTCAGATTTCTAAGATCTGTGTTACAATATCTGTTGCTCATTGGCAGATAATGGCACATATCCATGAATGCATTGTTGTAAAGCTGAAAGTGTCACTGTTCTCCTATGGAAATCCACATCTGACCCCCCCCCCCCCCCCGCAAAGGTAACCACCTTGAAAAACTTCTCCAAAGCTGACTTTAGGCTCCTAAAAACAGAGGTGACTAACTTCACTGCACCCATGCCAATGGAAAATAGCTGCATGACTGCCAAATCATACACCAATACACTGTACAAGCATGTGCATAAATCCATGGAACTAGCCATACCCAACAGAGCCAAGATATTCTCCTCCTAAAAAGGAAGCCAATCTGGTGGTCCCCTGCCATTAATAAACTTTACAACAGAAGGAAGAAACTGTTGCAGAAAAAGGTGAAGTCCCAAAACTGGAAAAACTCCCTTATTACCCTCAAAAAAAGTTGAACTCCCTCATCAAATCTTCCAAAGCCAGCTCTGAAGGCAGAATTGAAGGAAGAAGGAATATGAATGAAGAAAACCTTATCCCCTCGAGCCACATGCTCCAGGGATCGAAACCTCACCACAATGATAAATTGGACATGCTGGAGGGACAGATTCCTGTCCCAGGGACTTCCCATGCTTTGGAACAGGATTCCAATCTACATTAGGCAGAGCTCCTCACTAACACTCTTCAAGAGAAACCTTGACGAGTGGATGGGAAATAGAAAGTTTACCTCAGGGATCACTTCAGTGGCTCTGCTGGACAGAGGTACAGGGAACTAATCTAAGGGGGTGTCGAAAGCCAACACATTCTGGCTAGGCTTATAAATGCCTTTCAACAGATAGCCTAGTACCTACCTATGAACCTATGAACCTATGAATTGCATCAGGCACTAAAAACAATCACAAAGCCTTCTATAGTTATATCAAGAACCTCCACGGCAATACCTAAATTTGCTCTGAGTTACTGCACAATGGTACCTCCTATACTGAGACAACAGATATTGCCAACATACTGGCCGACAGATTCAGTGCCAACTTTACCCCTCTCTCACCCCCTAAAGGACCAATCACAATACCAGAAGAATGCCAGGCACCCAGCATTACTGCAGCACAGGTTAAACCTGCATTGTCCAAGGCCAAGAATACAGCTTCCATGCAACCCGATAATATCCCTGGCTGTATCCTACATGAACTACAAAGTGAACTGGTACCACATCTGTGTGCCCTGTCAGTCATAGCCTCATCTCAGGCTTTGCCCCTACCAAATGCTGCACTGCTACAGTCATCCCTCTCCATAAAGGGGGAGTGACTACAGACCCTGGGAACTATCACCCCATTAGTCTGATGAGTCTGATATGTAAAGCTATGGATCACATCATCATGGATCTGATTAACAAAGATATAGGAAATCTCCAAACTCTAGACCCCACACAAGTTGGCTTTGTGAAAAGGAGATCATGCCTGCTGAACCTGGTTGACTTCTTTGAGTCAGTCACCAGGGCTGTGGATGAAGGTAAGGCAGTGCATACAGCCTACCTCAATCTGGCCAAGGCCTTTGATACCATTCCTCACTCAGGAATTATTGATATACTCACCAAACTAGGCATCAACCCCTATATCACTAGGTGGGTTGCAAACTGGCTCACAGATAGAACACACAGTGTGAAAGTAGCAGACTCCAAGTCAGACTGCCGAGCAGTCATGAGTGGAGTCCCACAGGGATCGGTCCTGGGTTCTCTCCTGTTCGGCATCTACGTCTCAGACGTCCAGGCTAACACAAAGGGACTCTGGCTGACCAAGTTTGAGATGACTGCAAGCTGGGAGCCATTACTAACTCCCCAAGTGATGCAGACATTCTACAGAAAGGCCTCACTGAGACCAATGACTGGTGTTGAAACCATGGCCTTAAGCTTAATGCCAAAAAATGTGTTGTCATCCTCTTTGGTAAAAACTCAGTTCCCACTAATTACCACAGCGATGGGAGCCCACTGAACACTGAAGGCATTATAAGAGATCTGGGGATGCAGGCTGACAACAACTTCTCCTTCGACCACCACATTGCCACTGTTGTCAGAAGTCCTTCTGTGTGGCACATCTCATTACCAAGGGTTTTGCGTTCAGGAAGAAAGAGCTCATCATCTCTCTCTACTCTTCTTATCATTAGATCAATCATTGAGCATAACGCCCCATTTGGCATGTACCTTACCAGACACCTGCAACAGATGAAGAGGCCACAGAAGTACCTCACGAAGAGGATCCTAGGCATTAAACACATGTCCACCATGGACAGGCTCAAAAGACTCCAGCTATTCTCTGTCTCATATCGCCTACTTAGAGACGATCTCTGCTTGACTTGCAAAGCCATGTCTGACCCAGCTCTTTTAGAAATGCTACATCTAAAGAAATCCCAATCCCTCCACACCACACTCCAGAGACCTCAACCTCATTACCACAATCAACACAACATGCTGGAGGGACAGATTCCTCTCCCAGAGACTGCCCATGTTCTGGAATAAACTTCCCATACATGTCAAGTAGAGCACCTCACTGTCCCTCTTCAGGAAATAATCTAGATGAGTTGATAGCTAATTGAAAGTTCACCCCGGGATCACTCCAGTGGCTCTACTTGATAGAGGCACTGGGAAATAACATCAGGTGGCAGGATGCCAGGGCACTTCTATGGGCTAGGTTTGTAAAGGCTCCAAGGCCATTAGCCTAGTACACACCTATGAACCTATGATAAATATCTTTTGTTTATAGTGGGAGCTGTTGTCTGTAATAGTATGGTTATCTGTGCATATCCAGAAAAGCTGTTTGTTATATTACAGATTAATTTGACTGTACATAATGAAGCATGTGGACTAAGGTAACATATAACAACTACTGTTCATTTATGTTCTTACTTAGATGTCCATGAAATAGGTTGGTGCCATTTATTCTACCAAAATTGACTTGCATAAATGTTAGTATTCAACTTTCAGCAGTCTGAGATTGTTATCTGCTGAATTTTGGCAGCATTCAAACATGCAGGTAAAAATGAAGTTTTCTATGTGATAATGTTCTCTCATTAATGTTTAACATGTTTTCCAAAGTGCTACAAATGTAACCTCAGTATATAATTTTAACAGCATATGGTGGCTATTTTAACAATATTAATATTTTTAATAATTTTAACAGAGAGGTGGGCTTGGGAGCTTTGATTTCAACATTTCCACCAATATAATGTTACTGTACACTGTGTGGGGGATGTCTGTGCTTGTGTGCATATTCACTGCAGTAGGTGCATAGTATATTGCTTTCTGGGGAGTGTGGTCTGTGAGTTTAAGTTTGGAGATCAAGAAATGCTAGTGCCTGGAACAGTGTTCTTCACACCAACATAGTCAGCCATCATGGAAGTTTGGAAAGGGTTACATTAATTATGTGCAGTTCAATATAATAATAATATAATACTGCTGTTTGTATTTGTGCTTTGTAAGTACTTGAACTACTGAAGAGGGAATTTGCTGTAATATATAATGATGTATTAAACTATAATATGCTCATCTCATCTCCATGATTTGTCAGTATCACATCTTTATTATTAAGTGCTGTTATTTGTATTCATGTATATTAGAATGTTCTACCTTGCAAGTTTGTGGCAATACTAATAGAAGAATTATCACATGTTGAGACAAAAGGAGTTAATGTCAGTACAGCTATCTGGAATTTTGTAAATAATTATGTCATTTGTGAGTATCAACATGATTTATATAGAAGTGTGACAATGGGAGACACTGCCAGCCCAGCTATCTGGAATTTTGTAAATAACTATATGTCATGTATGAATATCAACATGATCTATATAAGATACTTGTGTTACAAATGTATTAGAACTGTATGCCATGTGTATATCAAACTGGTCTGTATAGACATGTGTGTTAAAGAGGGCATTTTGTAAAGTACTGAGCTTAAAGATGTGTCCAAAGCGTGCCCTGCTGGAAGATAACAGAAATGTACATACACTATTTTAACTGTTTAAATGTATATATTTTAATAGTGGAAACTGGAACACAGAAGGTTAACTTCAGTCCAGCAAAACTTCAGAAAAATAGTTGAAATTAAATTACTTTATGAATACACAATGAAAGATGATATCTTTCAGCTTCAATGCAGCAAGGAGACACAATGTCCAAAACTAGGCAGCATTCTGTATTGTCTCTAAAGTGAAATAATTACTAGTTTTGAAATGTGGAGGAATGTAATTGTTTCATGACTTCCAGCATCTCCCAAATATCTGAGATTTATGTATTTTCACAGGTAGATGTTAAATACTGTCAGATTCTAGCAGTGGGGGTTTCACCTGGGATAGAGTCAGATGACAAGAAATGATGTAATTCTGCAAGCTATTCCAGCAGTAATATTTGAGATATTAATTTGAAAAGTCTCCTAGAGAGAGAGAGAGACATCATTCTGTATTCTGTCTTTGACCTGACAACAACTAAAAGATCCATTCAACACATCTGCCTTTCTCTATCAGTAAATTCTTAGGTTACAGTAATTCTCTTAGATATAGTCAGGAATATAATGAAGCTTAGTTTAGATATTTTTCTTTATTTATTTGAGACTGTCCTACAATGTTGTTTTAAATATTTCCTGTGAGTTTGAACTCTGACGTCACTGTGAATATACATATATTTAAACCTTCCATTGTAGCTGATCTGTCTAGAGATATTTAGGTTTTGAGAGGACTTGCATATTTATTTGGTGTCACTGTGTGGGCCATTCCTAATAGCCTTGCTCTTGGTCAAACTACCATTTGTATTAATATTAATATTACACAGTAAAATTGAGCAACCTTTGTTAAGGGCCTTAAAGTAGCTGATAAGGGGTTCTGGTGGCACTGATATCTATCTTATAGTCTGGGGAGAAGGAGGCATAGCTAGTAAACCTGTGCCAGCCTTTCCCAGGTGTGTGTGTATGTGTGTGTTTGTGTGTGTGTGTGTGTGTGTGTGTGTGTGTGTGTGTGTGTGTGTGTGTGTGTGTGTGTGTGTGTGTAAAACAAATCTCCAATAATGTGTGCCAGCTACTTGGACAGGGACACGAAGCACTACTTGGGCAAGGGCACAACGCACTGGTGGGACAGAGAGACTGTTGGACGACTTGGCTTTGAACCCTGGCTAAGGACTCAACTTTATAGCTGTGTCAGTGAAGAGTCTTACTGGGGATGCGGAGGAAAAGGTAGAAACCAGCCCTGGACTGACTGTTGTCTCTGTGTGCTCTTAGGGGAAATTGTACATGATGCAGAGAGCTGCATCTGGAAATACTGTGTGTACCTGTTATCCTCCCAATGTACATTCCCCACTGGTGCCAGTGGTGAGGATTGAGGGTCCTTGATTACTGGTCCAGTGGTGGGGTGTCACACATGTAAACATCAAATCTTTGCCAGTGATGACATGCATACTCACCAAAGTTTCCACTTCTACATGTAAACTACCTTATTGTTGAGTAAACGTTCCTGCTTCTATTTTTTTTTTTGTTAGCCAATTAACTCCATTAAATATAGATACTTCTTTAGAGAACTGACACAGAAGCATTATTTTTCTTTAATAGCTTGCTCAGCTTACAGGTAAGAAGTGAAGAAATGAAACCCAGAAAAATGAGATAAGCTCATTATCAGCTTATAGTTTTAGACTTCCATAGCAAAGAACCATAATGTTACAAATAACTGCTGCTAATGCCACTGGAATCATAAAACCATTAACAAACTTGGTCTCAGTGTAAGTGACCATTTAAACTAACAGCAGTTTTTTTTTCGAATCTGGCCGCTGGTGTGAGCATGTTTATAGACAGACATTGAACTAAAGTAAGTCAATTACACTGACAGCAAGTCTTTTGTAATCAGGGCAGACTTATTAACTGACAGTAACTCTTTTGGAATCTGGGCCTTAAAATTCAAGCAGTTAAGGGAACGCAATGGCTATGATTTTTATTTCTAGCTTTGCTGTACTGTCACAATCTAGTAATAATAAACACATAATAATAGCAATCTTCTTGTAATGCAGCACACACTGGTGGTTCACATGCCACAACCAGGCTCATAGGTGTTTATGAAAAAATCTATAATATGATAACATGTTTTTCTTATTATGGCTATAAGGAATAAGGACTGAATTAAAATGGATGGGTTTGAAGATCCCTGCTGACTAAAATGAGCTTCTTCGGTAAATGCACATTGTTTATATTGCATGGCTGAGTTATTTACTGCAAAACTGTGTTGTGCTGCGATATTCACACCCATACCATCCTGTTATGCAGATCTCAACATTACTGTGCCATGCTTTGTGTTTCTTTGGACAACTGCAACTGTTTAAACATGTGCTTATTCTTTGACTGCGAAATACCCCCTGCAGCATTTAACTCAATATATACAGCCAGTAAAGAGCTTAACATGCAGATTAATTGCTTTTTTATAAATGTGTAAATCTTTTTTAAACATTTCTGCTGATGTGTTAACATTTGGAAGTCATGCCTTATTCTACTGCCAAAAAATCTAACCGCAAACAAACTGCTAAGCTATTAGCAGTGACATGCAGGATACAGATCATTCATCTCAGTCACTTCCTGAAGAATACAAAATTCTTTAGTGAGGATAAAAAATAGGCTGAGCCAGTTCTAAAGACTTGTCATAAGAATTCAGCCTTATTTCAAATCCCACCCCAGCTGCTAGTTTCAGCACTTTCATTTTATGGTACTTGGTTGGCAATATTGGTAGTTGCAGAGACCTACTAAATCACAGAATTACTTTCTTTAACTTGTCTTTGTGACTATACTTATGGCATTTGTTTGCCTGTTGCATTCTGAATGTAATCATTTTTTATTCTAGTATTGTGTATCCAGTTATTAAAAATTACAAATACACAGGTATCCTTTAACACCAGAACTTAATTGCTATGTCTGAATATGAATTAGTAATTGACATGGTGAGTGATCAGTCACTCTGTTAGTGTTTACCATAACGCTCAAACAACTAGAGACACATTTCTAAAGAATCAGTGACAAATGCAGAAAAAAATCAAGGACAATCAGGGACACTTTTAAAATATTAGTACAGTTAACTTGCAGCATTGACAGAATAAGAGAATGTGAATTAATATACATTTTCTGAAGTAAAAGAAGTCTATAACTCTTAATTTTTATCATTATTTATTAAGTGTAATTTACACATTTCCTCCAAAAGTCACCAGTTTTAGGAGGGATTAACAGGGACACAACTAAAATTTGAGTCAAAATCAGGGACAGATGAGATATACAGTGAGTACCAGAGTGGACAGAAGGTGGAGTCAGTGACTGAATAAGGCAGCCTGCAGTAGGAGGCTAAGAGACTGAGTGAGATACTGAGAGGAAGTGAGAAAGTTGCTGATTGGGTATGCTGGCAAATAAGCCAACGGGCTGGTGGAAGAGCATGTTAGTAAGTGTATGTCAGTGCATGAATGAGTAAGGGAGTGAGGGAGGGATGGAGTGAGTATCAGTGAGTGAGTGAGAGAACGAGTGTGAGTGAGTCTGAATGAGTGAGGGAGTATGAGTGAGTGAGTGAGTGAGTGAGGAAGGGAGGGAAGGAGGGAGTACAGGAGTGAGTGAGTGAGTGAGTGAGTGAGTGAGTGAGTGAGTGAGTGAGTGAGTGAGTGAGTGAGTGAGTGAGTGAGTGAGGAAGGGAGGGAATGAGGGAGTACAGGACTGAGTGTGAGTGAGTGAGTGAGTGAGTGAGTGAGTGAGTGAGTGAGTGAGTGAGTGAGTGAGTGAGTGAGTGAGTATGAGTGAATGTGAGAGTAAGTTAATACATGGCTAAGTTAACAAGTGAACGCGTTTGTTGGTACAATCTGTAGATGTGCAAAAGAAGTGAGTGAATGGGAGAGTAAATTATTATATAGATCATGGAGCCAGAAAGTCACAGAATATCTAACAGAGTAGGTGGCTGAGTAAATGAATAAATGAATGAATGAATGAATGAATGAATGAATGAATGAATGAATGAATGAATGATTTGATGAGTGAGCTGAATGAATGGTTTAATAAAAGTGAACGAGAGGCTGATAATGTATGTTGACTAGTAAGCAGATGGTAAGAAAGCAGAAATTGTAAGCAATTGTCTCAGTGAGCAAATGTGTGGGCAAATAAGTAAACAGACGAGTGAATAAGTGTTTAAATAAAAAAATGAGTCAATGGGTGGTTAAATGAGTAAGTATATATGTGAGCAAATGCATGATGATATGACTGAATATAATTTTGAGCATATGAAGATGTGATTCAGGACAGAGGGAATGAGTTACTGAGAAGCCAAATGAATCACTGGCATAGTGAATGAATGATGAGTCACTCAGTGGAAAAGTTCCTGATTGGGTAGGTAATATTTAAGTGGGTGCATCAGTGGGTAATTGATGTAATGAGAAAGTTACTCACTGTTGCTCAGTTGGTGAGTGGTTATCTTACCAAGTATACTGACTGCTATAAGAATCTCTGGCTATCTGAGGAAATATGCGAAAAAGTTTCTGAAAGAGAGAAAGAAAGAAAGAAAGAAAGAAAGAAAGAAAGAAAGAAAGAAAGAAAGAAAGAAAGAAAAGCCTGAAGGATGGCCGAGTAAGAAAATGCATGAATTAATAAAATGAGCATGTCAGTGAAGGAGTGACTAAGTGAATGAGTGAGTGAACATGTGAGTGAGCAAGAACATGAGTGTGCGGATGCTAGAGTGAGTGAGTGAGTGAGTATGTGAGTGAGTGAATAAGTGCATGAGTGAATGTGGGAATGAATAAGTGAGTGACTGAGTTAATATGTGAGTGTGTGAGTGAACAAGGGTGTAACTAAATGAGTGCGTGAGTGAATGCATGAGTGTGTGACTGAGGAAGTGAATGAGTGAGTTGGTCAATGTGTCACTGAGTGCATGAATGAGTGAGTAAATGAATGAGTGAAGTAGTGACTGAAAGTGTATGCGTGTGTGTGTGTGTGTGTGTGTGTGTGTGTGTGTGTGTGTGTGTGTGTGTGTGTGTGTGTGTGTGTGTGTGTGTGTGCACATGCACACACTCACGTGTGAGTGTGCACACTGTGCGTATGTGTAAGTGAGTGAGAAACGGAGTACAAGAATGTGCTACAGAGTGAGTGAGTGAATAATTGTGTGTATGAGTGAGTAAGTAAGTGAATATGGGCTGGTGGCTCTATGAATGAGTAACTAGATAGGTGGCTGAGTCTGAGTGGATGACATCTTGTGTTTATGGCTTGGTGAAAAATGGAGTAAGAAAAAGATAGGAAGAAAATGAAAAGAGGTAAGCCACAATATAATGGAAAAAGACAATGTATAGGTTCCGTGCAGACAATCTATGAACACATAATGTCTAATCTGTGACATCTGTCCATCATCTGTGGGTCTTGTTCCCCTGTCTTTCTCTTCTTCCTTCTCTCATTCTCTTGTTCTTAATAATATCCATGTCTGAACTGCAAACTTTAATTATAATAATTGTCCTATTATACTGTTGTATATTTTTCAGTCAGTGTATCTATTTTATTTATTTGTCCTTTGCAAACCAAGAAGGACTAACTGAGCCAATGGCCTATTTTCAACAGAGGCCCAAGGAGAAAAGCCCCTCATCAGATTAAATAGTTTACAATGAGTTGATGAGTAATTACATACAAGGGGAGAAAAGCACCACAGCAGATAAAACACTTTAAAATAGATTGTGGTGTACACTATATACAAGGAGATAAGAACCCCTACAACAGTTGAAATGCATGTATAGGATATTGCTAGGAAAATTGTGGTAAAGAATACAATAAGTAGTGCAAGTAGCAAGACACTTTGAAGAAGTGGGTAGCCTACGTTAAGCAAACTAATATATAGTTATTCAAAATATTGACTATAGTTCTAGTAATATATGGCGGTAAGAAATAGAGTATTCTGATGCTAAAATAGAGTAATGGACTGAGATGATAATGACTAATGTGCAGGACGGAAAATTAAGGATATGAAGAGAGCAGAATAGTATTAGAGAGAGATGAAAATGTTATGGAAGGACACTAGAGAGGAGAATAAATAGTAATTAGTACTGACTGAACCGGTAGAAGACCATACGTTAGTAGTATGGTATCATTAAAGTGAGAGCTTCTTTTGATGTTGGGCCATTGCTACCTGTTAAGATATGGAATTCAGAGTGAGAAAGGTAAAGTTATAAGAAGTAGGTGGTCATGCTTATGTTTTCAGGGTTGTACAGGTGCAGATCCAGGTGTCAGATATGTATTGCTTTAGATTGGTCTTGAAATTGGAAAGGTTGCGAGTTTGTTTAAGGGATAAGGAGATATTAGATGAAGCTCACCTATCATAAGGGAGTTAATCAGTTGTTTGAAGCAAACTGTATGAATTCTGATTTTACACATTTGGTTGAAACTCACATTTGCCAAGGATGGTTGCTACACTGGGAAAAATCTCCATTCTGTCAAGTGCAACAACTATGGAGTTTATTATAATAGGTAGGAAGTTACATCTGTCAAAGTATAATTTATGGGACAACCAGACAAGGCACCCTAATTTTTGTTTAATTATTTGGTTGCTGTTATGATTTTTTTTTCATTCAAATGGTATTTGAATGCTTGGAGTTTATACAGCTAACTTAGACCCAAAAGACGTATATCTGCATTTAATACAATGAAAACTTCAATACAGAATATAGTGGTAATAGCAGTAAGAGACCAAAGTAAAATAGTGATTACAAAGGTAAAAACAAGCCACCAATGCGCAACTGGCTCAGTATTTTCCCCCTTCTTATCAAACATGACATCTTTATCAGATATTAGATGTAGTATAAATTACATTTGAAGATTCAACATAAATCCATATTAATGCATTTACCCAGCAGTAGATAAAGCCTAAATAGCAACAATCCATTATTACAGAAGACTCAGCAATCTTCTACAATCATTCTTAAATACTACTTTCCCCATGAATGATTTTTCAGCATCACAACTGATCAAGAACACATTTCTCCTACAACTCACCCACAATGAAAGAAATAATTTTTTTGCTGGAGATCAAGTCCTCCTGTACCCACTGAACCCATCCCCCCATTGCAGATCTTACATTTACTAACCTGACAACTGCACAACAGTGGAGAAAGCAGAAAATCCACAGTAAAGTGTATAATGGTCAAACATAAACAGCAATCCCGCTGTCTCTAATAATGTAGCTTTTTGATCCCAGCTGAAAGTAGTTTATGAATATTTGTGCCTGGGTAGTTAGAAACTGATCAACTAGTTTTGATCACCTGAAACCCATATCACCGAGACAAAAACACAGACAGCACCAATGCACAGACATCCCAGAACATTGACTAACCACTCCAGGTTAGTAACCACTCAGCTATCCGGCACAGACAGAGCCTCCCCCACACACCCCCCTAACTAAATATACCAAGTCCGAGAGTGCACTACCGTGGGGGTAAGGGGCAAAGTCAACAGGATGGCCAAGTGGTTTATTACCTGGAGTGGTTAGTCTGTCTTCCGGAACATCAGTGTGTTGCTGCTGTCAGTGCTTTTGTCTCAGCGATATGGGTTTCAGGTACATGGCATTTCATTGTTCTAAAGTAGACCCAGATATATATATATATATATATATATATATATATATATATATATATATATATATATATATATATATATATATATATTTAGAAAATAAGGCATCTACATGGAAAGATTTTACATTTTTCACAAAGAAAACACAGAAAAAAGACAGCCCTTAGAATTTTGTCAGTCCATACGAGAGCATATTACTGGCTGATAAAATAGGCAGCCATTTTCTGGTTCAGTTGTGAAACCAATAATGAGTACAATGTAATTTGCTGAATGTTGCTCAGCAAGGCTATTGTGAAAGTGTGGTGATCTTGGAGTAGATTATATTACACATGGAGAGCAGGGGCTCAGATCCCTTCATAGATGTGAAGGGCTTTGCCCCTGCCCCCTCCCCCCCAAAAAAACATACAGACTTGTTTTTAGCAAGAATACCACTGAGTGGGTTAGTAGCTTATTTCTGATCTGCTGTAAACATCTCTGACACAGTAATTTTTTTAATTGTTACTGTGTGAGCTAATCATTTGTCAGTAATTATAAATCATGGAGAGTTCACACCTAAGATAAAAACATTACAAATTATTAGTTTCATGAATTAATCTCTTATAAAAATCACATAGGTTTGGGGTAAACCAAGAAAAATCATCAGACAGCTTTTAATCTTAAAACCAAAAAGGATAATAAAGATAAAATAATAAAGGGGTCTATGTTTGCGCATCAAAAACAAAGCTTACAGTGAACGGCTAATAACTGAACGTTAAACAGTGATTGCTTAATGTACCAAAAAAGCTTAACAGCAAAAAATAATTTATCAAATGGCCATAGTTGGCCAACAACCATGAAGTACTGTGGTGCATAAGGTAAGCGAAGGAAACCTTTTTTTAATTTGCCCTATTCCCCACTGTAGTGCGATCTTGAAGTTGGTATATATATATATATATATATATATATATATATATATATATATATATATATATATATATATATATTTAGGGGGTGTGGGGCGATGTTGGCTAACTATGGCCATTTGACAACTTATTTTTCGCTGTTAAGCATTTTCAGTATGCTAAATCATCCACACTAGCATTGTTGCCACTTCACCATGATTCTTGAGCTGAGATGTTCAGACAGCAGTGAGATGAAAATACACATTCTTGCTTGTTAGTTATTTATGTGTTAATTCTTCCACATCTATGTGCATGGGGAGGAGGGGGGTTCGTATTAAATAAGCGAACGCTTCATATAGCAAACACTGTTTAATTAACAGCTAAATGTTGAAACGGCAAAATCCCGAAGACACGGAGCAGGGATTTTTTTTTCCCAGGGGAAAAAAATCGCTGTTCTGTTTGTTTGGAATTTTGTGTTTTCATTTTTGGGGGGTTTTCTCTTTAGGGAAAAAAAATCACCAGGCCATTTTCGGGACGTTGCCGTTTCCTCCACTCTGGTGTGATCAGTTTTTTTTTTTTTTTTTTTTTTTTTGCAGACCAGTGATTTTATTCCCTGGGGAAAAAAATCACTCTTCCGTTTGTTTGGAATTTTGTGTTTTAATTTTTTTTGGTCGATTATACAGCATTCGCTTTTTTAAGCATTTGCTGTTATAATATAGACTTGAGGAGGGTGGGGTATGAAGATGTTGTCAACTGCCTGCAGTTTAATGGTCTCACATGTCCCTGATTTTGCAGATATCCCTGATATTTTGTGGCACATTTTGGTCTGTTCCTCATAAAGTTTGTATTTTTTTCTGGCAAATCAACGGAGATTGCATACTTAATAGTCTTAAAAATAAAAGAATGTTAATCCAAAGTCTGTTACTCTAGCAAGTTTCTAAGTAGATAAGGGCAAAAGCTGTTCCTGATTTTGGTCTTCTGCCCACCATTAACTTTATCTTTCTCCTTGAATCTTGAGATAAAAAGAGATGCATGGAGTGGTTACACACTGTCCTGACAGCAGTGAGCTGGGAAGATAAATTCTTGTGTGAGTGTTTATGTATTTATTCATTCATTTGACACGTCCTAATACCTGAAGTATACTGCAACTGTAACTGATGGTCAGAACAGTGGTATCTGAAGTATAGACATTCAATAAAGTTGGATTTAATTGCTGGGTACAGTTGTTGTCAATGGATGAAAGTGACTGACACTGTTGTCATTTATTCAAGATAAGCAGACATTATTTTAGCTCTGCAGAGGTAGTTTGCATTTTTGTGAAGCCAGCTAATGGCTATTTAGGGACAATCATCATCATCAGCCCCCTTTTTTCTCAGTTTCTACATGGGGTTGGGGGTATCATGTCAACTATCACCATCTCTCATGGTTCAATACCACATTCCTGCCTTCTTCAGCACTCATGCCTGACTGTTGCAGATCTTCTTTCACACAGTCAATCCACCACTTCAATGGACATCCTCATTTCCTCTTACCTTTTTCCTGTCTGTCCCAAATCTTCTTCAGCAGATCATCTTCTGCTTTCCTGCACATGTCTGAACCACCATAATCTCTTCTCTTTAATTTTTTCTGCAACTGGTACTACTTTCGCATCTGCTCTTATGTCCTCATTTCTTCGTTTTCCCCACAGTGAGCATCAGGCACTCAATTTCCATCACCTCCAGCTTTGTCAACTGCTCTGCCTTTACTGCCCAGGTTTCTGTACCATACAGTAGTACTGGTCGCACCACTGTCTTGTACACCTTACTTTTCAGCTTCATTGGCATTCTGTCATAGACTACACCTGACACTTTATGCCAGTTGGCTGCAGCCACTCTGATTCTTGCTTTGACCTCTTTATTCAGACTTCCCTTCTCCTCAACTACCCCTCCCAGATGCTTGAAGCTATTTAACTGTTCCACTATCTTCCCTTCTATCTCAATTCTCAGCTTCTTCTGATTACCCCAATTTGTTGTCATTATCACCGTCTTATATGTACTTAGTTTCATCCCATGTGCCTTCAGTTTTGCATTCCATCCCCCTACCCTTTGCTGAAGTTCTTGCTCAGTGTCTGCCTGTAATGCCACATCATCTGCATTAAGCAACTTTGTTGATGTGTCCCCTCTGTCCTACTTGCTAATGTAGTCCATGACCAGTATGAACAGCAGTGGGCTCAGAGATGAAACCTGGTGCACACCCACTCCCACTGGGACCCCCACTGTGAGACCGAACAGTGATCATACTTGAGTCATTGGGTCCTTGTACTTAGCCTGCACTAGTTCTACCAATGTTTCTTGGACTTTGAACCACCACAGTACTTCCCAAATCAGCTTTCTTGAGACCTTGTTATATGCTTTCTCCAAGTCTAGGAATCCCCAGTTGAACTCTTTCCTCATCTTTAGTTTCTTCTCAACTATCTGTCTCACTGCAAACATTGGGTCAGTTGTGCTGCATTCTGATCTGAATCTGAACTGCTCATCTCCCATCTTACATTCTACTACTATAAATATCCGTTTATCAGTCACCCTCTCCTGAACTTTCATGCAATGTGATAGGAGTTTGATGCCTCTGTACTGCCCACAGTTGTGGATATCCCCTTTGTTCTTGTACACTGGCATGAGTATGCTTATTCTCCAGTCATCTGGGATACACCTTTCTCTCCACGCTGCTATGAGTACTATCAGGAGCCATTTCTCCCCTATCTCACCCAGCATCTTTATCTTATCTGCTGTGACCTCATCTGAGCCCGCTGCTTTCCCTGACTTCATTTTCCTTAGTGCTATCCTTACTTCTTCTTGGATGGGCCCCTTCTCTTCTCTCATCATAGCCTGTTTCTGGGTCAGTACAACTTCTGTGGAGTTTTCTTCATTCAGAAGTTGCTGGAAGTACTCCTTCCATCTGCCTTTGATGTCCTGTGGACTGGTGAGCAGGTTTTTGCTGGCATCCCTTATTAAGGGTGTCTGACTATCGTCTTTATTTTTCTGCCTTTGCCTTGCAACCTGATATAGTTTCTTTGTGCCACTTACTCAGTCACTTTCCAAAAGCTGGTAGAGTACTTTCAATGCCCTGGTGGCTAAGAAAGGAGTTGCAATAGTAAAGAACAGGTGGTGATAATGCACAGACAGAACATGATATGACTGCCTGGGTCCACACGGGTGGGTCAACAGGAATAAAGAAGGAGAGACCATTCTAAACTTCTGTCTGGCAAAGGGATTGATAGTAGCCAATACATGGTTTAGAAAGAGAGATAGTCACACGATCACATACAACAGCGGCCAACATGCAACTAAGGTAGGCTTCCTCACCACCAATTCATGTTGTCCTCCAACTGCTGTCTGAATACACTCTTTTTCTCACTATCACTACCCTGCTGAGGGCATAGGCTAAGATTATGAATAATGCCCTATCATTACTCTGTAGTCTGATTGCCATGAGTCTAACACTAATTCTGATGATATCCCTCACTACCTTCTGAGGCCTCTCTCTCACCACAATTCCCAAGCAAACTCTGGATCCCAAGTCAAGTGGCTTCTCTGCATTGCCCTTCTATCTTATCTCTTGAATATATACGATGTCCAGCCTCCTCTATATCAGCCAGGTCCTCATCACCGGTAATTACCCATGCCCATCTGTGGGATCAGAAGATATTTAAGAACTGTGTAAGGTTTTGATAATACACTCTGCAGATTTAAGTAATAAAAAGGTGAGGAAGTACACAGAACATATGTTATCTATGAGCATGGAATGGGTCAGTTTAATAACTCAGCTAGGTAAAACTTTGAGAACTGATTATTTACAATATAGCCTTTCTGAGTCCTAGACAAAATCTGAATATATGAGAAGAGTAAAGGGTTGCTTTGAAGAATATTCTACAGATATGAAATCTGCATGGTTTTGGAGGTCATTGAAAGCTTTTTTCAGGATATGAACACATCCTATTTCATGTGATGGGAATGAGTTAGTGGCAGGCCAGAATAAGAGCTTAAAAATGGACATCTGATAGGGATGCAGTAAAAACAATCAAGATCATGTTAAGTCTGTGGCAAACAATCAAGGTTTGGTCAGGGGACTGAACATGGTATGGGTCATGATATTAGGCTCTGAAGCACTGATAACATTCTGAGTTAATATACTCATCTGTGATATCATTGGCATTTGTTTTAGCCATAACTTGACATTTTGAAAGGAAGAATATTTAGGAAGGCTGGAAGAAATAAGGGTGAATTATTAAACAGCTGGGTGGGTCTGCAGCTGTGGTTCTCTATTTTAGTGATGCTCATTTTTACATCCAAGTATTTGCACTGTATCAATTTCTGTCCCAGATTTGTGTGAAATTTAGATGAACTGAGATTATAATGATAGACTTATCAGCATGTAACCTTTGTGTTGTAAGAACTGGACAGACATGATATGAGATAAGGAACTTACAAAAATATGGAGCTTCAAAGGCATCTTCTCATTATTTATATGAAAAAAAGAGTTCACTGTTATATGCTTTTGTATGGCTTCAGAAAGAGTCAGAGGTCTTGTGTGTGCCAATACTGGCCAAATGGGTTTGAGAAACTCAACCACTGATCTGCTCTGGCTTACTAGTTTAAACAAATGAGTATATAATGTCAAACTACAGACCTTTAATATGAAGTAGTCTTACAGTTACATGATTATACTAAAGTTTAAAACATGCAAAAATCAAGAGACAGAAGGTGCAGAGTATTTATCCATTGGTCCCCAGTGTATAAACACTAGCCAGAGAATAAAAAATTGGATATATTTAGCAGAAACTACCAGCTGCATTGCTTCAGACAGGGTCAGAAGTCTTGTATGTGCCAACAATAGCCACATGGATACAAAAAATCAAGCATCTGTTTTGATGTAACTTACCAGCTTGAACAAATAATTATATAATGTCAAACTATAGCTGATTCATGCAAGTTGTGTTTTATGAAGACAAAACTGAAGTACTAAGTTAAAGTCTATACTTTGCTAGTAGCCTAATACACAAGCTATGCCCTAACCTAGTCTATCAACACATTAGATAAAGAAAAAGAATTATAAAAAGGAGTATGTTTAACTGAATATGTAATAGGTGATTTAACCCATGTGCAGTTTATAGAAATAGTGTTAAATGTGACAATTTTTGTTCAGCCTACAAACAAAGCAGGTACCTCGCAGCAGTTTGCAACAGGTTATAGTAAGTGTCCCAAACATTAATTGTATTTTGGAGTGATGCTTTGCTATGGTATTAAAAGACTTAAGAGTTTTTTTTTGGTGTTCAAAATGTGTGCCAATATTGCTTTTCAGTATTTTTACACAAAGGCTTGCACACCAGATTTAACATGTGTCTGCATGTAGGACATTTCCGTTACTGAGGCATTGTCTGAAGTAAAGTGAAGCCATAATTGTGGCACATATTGCAGTTCAGCCACTTGTGACACACAGCACAAAATGATCGCTGGATACTGACATTTGTCTAAGCTGTTCAAACTGGGAGGTGCATCACGTGGTAGCCAATGCAATTGTCTTGAAATAAAATCTCACAACTGCCATGAACCCACCCAGCCCCTTGAATACCACCTATGCTACATACAACCATTAAAGAATCCAGCTTATACAGAATGTTTCATGTTTATAACTTTGCATGTAGAATATAAGCCCTAATGATTCCAGGCATTCCTCCGATGTCATCCATGCCTGGGAAGAAGCTGGTATTTGAAGGTTTTAACTGTGCCATTTATCAAAGATTTTGTACAAGCAGGAATTTGTGGGTAAACATTTATTTATAGCACACTGTGCAAAAGGTATGAAAGGCATTTCATAGTGAACCAGCTACACAGGGAGAAACGTGAAGTTCAGGTAAATTCACAAGACAGTAAGATAATGATAATGTCCGTAACCGTGGCACAATTAACAATGTTGATTTATGTGCAACTTAAACTTCCTTCCTTTCTGTGTGGCAGAACTAACCCAACGTCAAACATTTTCAGTCTGCAAAAGGGAAGTTTCCACATTTCTTTAATAAACCTGAAAGTTGGTGCCCAGAATATTACAGCACCGACCACTGACAGGAAAGGAAAAAAACAGCATTTTTATGACATGGTGTGTCACAAATAAATACAAGGAGCTTAATTAAGAAAAAAGAAGCATAAATGTTGAGATTTTAAAACGTACCTGTGAAGTATTTCAAGAGGAAGAGATGGTGAGCTTCGTAAATGATGAAGTGGAGAAGAAATGTGAGGTAACTGAATCATTTCAGTATGTGTGGGTATTGCTTATGTAAACACTACCTCATTAGCTCAAGCTATACTCCGCTCTGGCTAAACAGCAGTTGCTGTATATTAGTAAACATGAAGATATAGGCTGGTATTAACAATCCTTGGTTTCAGACTTTTGTAGCGGTAACCCATGAAGGGTGTTGCTACATATATATGCAAACACAGCTAGCAGGGATTATTTATGTTGACTACATAAATATGCTGGCATTTTAGTAAACATGCCTATTTACCGTAAAAGTGTAAAATACTTGAGGATAAGTGTTAATCTGAGATTGCTTACGTGTATAAGGTGCTGTGCCATATACATTTGCCTATAACTGCAGTTCATAGAGCTAAATGTGAAAGGGCCTCATTTGAATACAAAATGCGTAAGGGACTCTTAACTTACATGAGTAAGTTTAACAGCATCATATTATCTTGGGATTACTTGAGTTACAAGGCAAATTGCTTAGAAAACCATGGACCTTGAAAAGTAAGAAAAACTAATAGAAATACTGGAATTATTCTGAAACACTTCAAAATGAGGTAAAATGATTGACTTAATTTCAAGAAATGTTTATTTTATCTTATGATGGACATATTACAATGGTTCTGATGAATAAACTGCCATTTGTAAATGGGAAATACAGCGGCAGTGGAAATGATTAGTTATCAGTGAGAAAATAATTTTTATTTTAGTGTCATTTGTGATAGTGCATACATGGTAGAAATGCTGTGATTTAAATCTGAATTACTGAAGTAGAAATTATGTTTTGTTGTTTCAATATGTGTCTTTACAGAGTGATTCCTGAGTGTCACTGATAATTATGGGGCTGGTGTCAAATAACTTCCTTTTTCTGAGGATGGTAGGCATGCTTTCATTGTTGTGTTGTTTGACTGATATCAAAAGTTTTTGTATGACTGCGGCATTTATGTGCAGCAATATACAGAACAAGGGATCAAGGTAGAGAAAGAACAAGTTAAATTATTTTTATGGGGCCTGCAATGTTAGCAGCTAATTTAACAGCAAGGTCATGGATTGCAGGGTAGATATAATAGGCATGACTCTGCTTTTTAAAACAAATCTTTGGTTGGCATGGAAATTTGACTATGAATCGCAACTGGGCAAGAGAATGCTTCATTGGTCTAAACTGGGTTACAACATTTCTTGTTTACATTTCATTATGAGGTCATTAGCTTATGCTTACTTGCAGCCATCACAGGTTAACATAAGTGGCCTCTATGAATCGCAGCTTAGCTGCCTTATTCATGGTTAGTGTAGATGGACATAATGCATTTGCACAATTACTATGAATACTGCTCATAGCCTTATGGAATATTTTAAATGTGGGGAAGTAAAAGATAGCAAATACTTTCGTCATTGTCATGAAATAGATGGGTTGCTCACAAAGTTTGAGTTTTTGGGGTGCTTTTACAATGGGTATCCTAAATGCTACTTTGGAGAACTAACCAGCTCTGTTCTCAAAAACTTCTCGTGATCATAGCTAAGTACTTGGCTATCTGTCATTGTAGGCCATTTTGAGCCTAGCCAATTTTTCTCAATGATGAGAATCAAACCCAGTACTTTGTGTCTATAAGGTAAACATCCTAAACATTATATCAGCTCCCAACCCCTACAATTTATACAATTTACATGGTCTAAATGAAAAAAAATGAATTATCTCTTTTCTCAAAAAGGTATGGATGTGGGAAATGCATGGGAACATGACTGGATGTTTAACAAGGTTTTGCTACACACATTTTTGAAAACACCTAGAATTTCAATCCCCTTTGATTCACAGGACTCCCTGTATGGAAGTTAAACAAATGGAATAGGTGGGGAATAGGAAATTTACACCGAGCCTGGCACCCATGTCCCTTATGGACAGAGGTCACTTATAAATGCCTGGCCCTCAGTGTCCTGTTTAGAATACAGGACATCATTATTCTTTCAGAAAAACATGGCCAGGCTTAGAAAGGTCCCCACCCAGGTTGTTAGCCTAGTAACAATCTACGAATCTATGAATCTACTGCACTGATTTTATCATATATAACCTAATGAAAAAAAACTGTTATGATTTCACTGATTCATAATGTTATGTGAACAAAGCAAGAGATACTCTAGAAGACAGTTGGAGATTATATATGACAATAAAGTCAGTTATAACGTCTCACTTGGGTGCTGGCCTTTTTTGGATTTGAGTTTTAATTCTCAAAATGTCAAACATTATTTTGGCATTATTAAAGCAGAGTCAACACATCACATCTCTTTCTACTTGGTTTACATTATAGAAGAGATGGGAAAACAGTGTTTACTTAATGATGCACATGTGCTGAGGCAATGCAACAGATTAACAACAGATTAACACCTGTAGTCATACCGACAACAGATTAACACCCGCAGTCATGCTGATAGCTGATGTGCCTCAGAAGGCACATGATGCTGAAAAGAACTGCAGTCAGCATTAGCTAGAGAGAGTAAGGTGACCCGAATATATACAGTCTGGCACTACCATAATAAACCAGATAATGTTTTTAAGAGTTCCATCAAAATGCACTTTAAGGGAAAAAAGGAGACTTCAGGATATCTGGTCAGATGTACTAATACCAGTGATTGCAAAGCTTACATTTTGCAGTACCATGCTAAAGGGGATGTTGTTTTAGATGCTGAAAAGCATAACATATATTCCGGCCAAAAGACACATTTAAAAACTGTTTCTGTTTTCTGTTTAGCATATGGTTGGGCATCTTCGAAATTTAATAAATAGATCACTTGTCACAAATCCAGAAGAGATTTATTAGAACCTTTTCAAAGACAGTTACAGTGTATCAAGTGTGCAGTTTATTACTGATGACACTGTTTCAGTTCAGTAGATGCATGCTGATAACACCCATGCCAGCATATCCAACATGAGTGTCACAGATTTTACCACTACCTATGACAGACTTCAGCCATACTATTTACTAACCAACATGAGTGTCACAGATTTTACCACTACCTATGACAGACTTCAGCCGTACTATTTACTTGAACAACTTGAGAAATGTTTCCATTATCATGGTATGGATTTTGTCATATTTATCAGCAGGTCTGGTGACTGGAACCTCCTGCTCAGTGATTATTTAGACGATTTAACCTGTGAGCTTCTAACAGATGAAAACTTCATTGAGTTTGCATTTGGTGGTCCAAAAATGTATTGGTGCAAATTAAATAATGGAAAATATGTACAGAAAGTAATGAGATTACACTCAGTGTTGCAAATACTACAAATATTAATTTTTACAGTAGGACGTGCATAATTTAGTATTTTATCTAGGACAAGCGATCATGTGAGGGGCTTGGCATAGATTTAATCACAGTGGAAGGCAGTAATTATGTCAACTGTTATTACATCTGTTTAGTCAACACACTTTGGCTGACTAAATAGATGGTCAACAACTGTGCATGATTGCTACATTACTGAGTTTGGGGAATATGCCCTTTTCCTGGTATTGTGTGATCTCAGAGTTAGAATACATACATATCTATATCTACATCCATCTATCTTTCTATATATATATATATATATATATATATATATATATATATATATATATATATATGTATATATATACAAACACATGTGTGTGTGTGTGTGTGTGTGTGTGTGTGTGTGTGTGTGTGTGTGTGTGTATATATATATATATATATATATATATATATATATATATATATACAAATATATATTAACCAGGGGGTATGGGGGTGTGGGAGTGCTTTGTGGCTTGCCCCTGCAAAAAATGTCTTTATTTTTGCATGCTCGGAAGGCTCTGAAGTAATTTCTTGGAGCTTGCACATTGCACAGTTGATCTGTTTTGTTGTTGTTGATGTTAACTATGTTGACAGTTTCAGCTTATTCAAGTAGCCCTGTCACAATACACTTGAGAACATTGTGTGCAATAATAAAAGCATTTCTCCTGAGAGCAGACCTAAGAAGTTAACATTTGAGGTTGTCTACAACAAATGGGTGTCAGGGGAAGACTTTAAAACACTGCTTTATGGCTTCTAATTCTGGCATGGAAACAAACCTCTCAACTGTCTACATTTTCACAGAATGTCCATATTTTTGCATCATATTTTTGGTCTGTTCCTCATAAAATGTGTGATTTTTTAGTAAATTAGTGAGGATTGAAGTCATTAAATAATGACAAACATTTGAGCTTCAGGCTTTATATCATTCAGAAAATACATGCTAACACAAATATTGTTAGTCTAGCTACTTTCTAAGTTTATAAGAATCTTCTTCTTCTTTTGGCTTTTCCCGGTCAGGGGTCGCCAAAGCGGATCACCTGTCCGCTCATGATTGGCAGAATCTACGTTTATAAGAGTAATATTTAAAATCTGTTCCTATTTTTTGGGTCTTCATCACCTCATTGTTAGGTTTTGTCCATATTTCTTGCACAAAAAGGTTGAGAGGTATGCACAGACATATATTTGGTGTACACAGCTTCTTCTATTATGGCAGGACCTTTGAACTGTAGGAACAGCTATTTTATTAAGAAAGTGGTAGAGGCAGAGCTTTCTGCTTTAACAAAATTTCCTGAAAGTGTATCTCATGATTCAGAAACATGCCCAAAGCAGTCATGTAAGAACTACTTTGTTAATCTTGATTGCATGATATGGCTTGTAAGTAATTGGCAACTGAGAAGGAAGCATTTTGTGCTTTATCTATTAACTAAGTAAGAAATCCACTTACATTAATGACAGTGTCAGTGAACAGAGAAGTGCACCATATGTGCACTTACAGAATTCCTGAACAGCACTATCTTGCCTGTATATGACAGTGTACGTGTTAATGCACACAATCTTAGGCTGTCACAAGAATTGCTTCAAGTCATAATGCATGGCTTACAGCAAGGCCCCTAATAAGTTTATTTTTTTTTTTTAAGAAGAAACATTTGGAACAAAGAAAATTCAGAAAGGAGGAAAGCAAGCAGAGGAACACAAAGAAGGACACAGGATTGGAAAATATGGGAGTTGTGACGGGGATGAAGGTTATATTAATTTTTTTGGGGGGGCAGGTATCCTTTTTTGGGGGAAGGATTTCAGAGGATTCTAGGAGATGGAAAGAAAGTGCAGGGAAGATGCACACAAACAACTATAAGAAATAGACAAAGGCCAACAAAGGAGGTGCTGGCGCAAAGGAGGTTAGCAATGGATAGATACACACACGGACAGAGGGAATACGAGTGGGGATGGGGAAGGTTGGGCAACACGCAGGGAAGGAGGCGACACACAAGGGATGAAAATAGTTTGACTGGGAATAATGTGAGGTCACAACTTCCTTTTCCATGCATTGGGCAAGACCCAGGTATAGGTTACCTCCGTGACTGCCAACCCTGCTGAATCATGCTTCAGGCAGCATACCAGGCAGAACATGTCAGAAGTGGGACACTGCTGGTTACATAAGGATGGTCTTCAGTTAGCCAATGTATGAGTCAAGCTGCCAGTCCAAATAGTCCGTCATCACCTCCTCAGAATCCTGCCAGATAATGTGATCCATGAGCAATGTCACCAGATGATGTGACAATCCCCCTCCATGATCTACTGCTGGAGGGCACCAAGAAAAGATTCAGATTACCTTCCCGCCACATGACCTATGTCATCCAGTGAAGAGGCAGAGCTGGAGGCATTTGTTGAGCTGGCAGAACAAAGCAAGGCAGGACAATGGAGCGGGGACTGCAACTGCACCCCTGGCACAGCAGTGACTGAATGGAGAAAAATAAAGCAACAAATATCAAATTAAAATATAAAAGAATAATTGTGACAAAGAAAGTGAGAAGCTTAATAACAAAAGGATGGAAGACTGACTTTAAATGGAAATGGAAAAAAATAGGAACAAATAATATAAAACTGTACAATCAGTTGGTATATAGATACGAAGTCAGGGCAGGAAAAGAGAGGGTTAAGACAGAGTGGTAAAAAGTGAGGCTGCATTATAATATTGGAGTGTAATAATGGCATTTAGAGCACTGTAGGGCTAGCTGAAATGTATAACTATGTGTGGCATCTCCTGAAGGAAGGAAAATGTGGGAAAGAGTGAGATTGTTTGAATTCTGAATGTTAACATGGAATATATCATGCTGTTGAATAATGTATATGTTTCACTGTATCCTATATAATAGGGTATTGAATAGTATTGTATTGAAATGTTTGTGTTATAAAACCTCGATAAAAATTATTAAAAAAAGAATGAGAGAGGAAACAAAAGCATTACTATTATGTGTGTGTCTGACTATCAGCTGTACAGATACGTACTGGTGAAATAAATACCTGCTAGCTATATAATGATACCTGGGCCATAATGATGATTAGGCATAGAATGTCATATGTTTTTATTGGTAGATGTGTGCACAAGGGTGCATTAGTAAATTACTGATGGTGTCTACGACATATGTGTGACACTACTGGCTGTAATGTGCTATTAGCCATCAGAGGTCATATAAGATCTGTATGGGCATGCCTGCCTGAGTGGAGAGGAACAAAAAAAGGCTATGTGGACACAGACACTGTTACGAACTATGCATGCCAAAAAGTTCATCATACCAGTTTGTCATACTAAAGACAGATAAGACAGTGATGGTAACATGGGCACCTGTCAGCATACTGTGGGCAATTACTGTAATGTAAGCTGTATTTACTATTGGATAGTGCTGACCTAAGGTACTTATGCCATGAGCCTGCAAATTTGAAGTACCACATGCATGGGCATTCAGTGGGGTGATGCACAAACAATATGCAAAGATGTGTACCTTACCTGTTGTAGGACCTTCTGGTCTGTGGCAATGTATATATCCTGGTAGTGGGGCCAAGAGCCCTCCATATCTGACATGAAATGCAAGGACCTGTCATATTAAAAACTATAGACTGTCAATGCTTTGCTTCAGACAAGTTGGGCTTCTTATGTTTCAGCTGTCTTTAGTGTCTCTCTTTAAAATGTCTAAATTTTCATGAAATCTATTTCATAGTAACTAACTTGCTCATATTTAATGCTAAAAGAAACACATTTTTGACCATGTATTTTAAAAGCCATGACAGTAAATCATCCTTTTTAACAATTAATGTTGCCTCTCTAATCAAACTATGACCTTTAACTATTAGCACCCAGACATAGAAATTGTCCTTTGAACCATGAGTAGCAAAATGAATACACATCAGCCTCTGAAATGGAACTGATTGAACATTCACACACCCTGGATGACAATTTTATTTATATTTAGCAATGAATTACAAATTATTGCCTTCCTATTGACATCTATATCCACAAGCTTTATTCGGTCAAAAAAAGTTAAATCTGATTCCCAGCTGCAGTAAATTTGTATCTCAAAAATGTGTCTTTGTCATCTTGCTTGACCTTGTATAAAAAAATGTCTGTAAAACAGTAATAGCATATAACTTTACTTAGTGAAGATAATGCATTTCTGAATTAACATTTTTTCCAGCCAAGACATAAGTAAGCATGCATGACCGAGTGCAAGTGTTACGCCTATCATAGTACTTTTAATCTGATCTTCAGAAGTAAAGTTCATAGTTTAAATTCTCTACACAAGGTCTATTAGAAAATCTCTTGTGCACAGAACCAAATGAAATTCATATCAGTATTATTTGGGAAGGAGGCACCCCAGCACTTACCATATGAATGATACCACCCAACACTGGTACTGTTACTGGGTACTTGTGCATATTCATGGCCAATTAACTATCATTCAACCATCATGTATCAGCCACAGTCCAGAAAGCATTCTATCATATCAAGATTATCAATCTAAAGGGGTTACCATCCTCCTCTATTTCCCCTTATCAGACATGTAATAGTTTATAGTGCCCCCTTTGGCATGTAGCTCACCAAACACCTAGTGCATCTTGAAAAGTGACAATGGTTCCTAATCATGAGAAAGCTCTGCTATGAGATCCTAGAGCTGAACAGGCTCCATTCTTTCTTACTGACTCCTATGCAGTGATCTTGACCTTGATGTCAAAGCCATGAAAGCCCTTGATCTGTTTAATCTTGTTAGATCTTAAGAAAACTGACAAATGCTGCTAATATCTGTTCTAAGGAACTAATCCCCACTGCAACATAAATAGAACCAGCTGGTAAGATAAATGTTTGTCTCAGTATATTCTATACCTAGGGAACAAGCATACCTCCCAACGGTCCAGATTTTTGCAAAATGTCCATAATTTTGCCTCATATTTTTGGTCTGTTCCTCATAAAATCTGTGTTTTTCTGGCAAATCACTGGGATGATCTGAGGATTAAAGTCACTAAATAATGACATGCATTTGAGTTTCAGACTTCAAATCCTTCATAAAATGTATGTTAACACAAGCCCTATTACTCTTGCAACTTTCTAAGTTTATAAGAGCAATTTTTAAAATCTGTCCCTATTTTGGGGCATTTATTCCACCATTCTTGTACTAGGAGGTTGAGAGGTATGGGAACAAGACAGATGTTTATTTCTGTATATTCTATATTTAGGGAACAAACGTGCACTGCACATCAAACGATGTAGCTCCCTCTCCCTTTCTAAAACCTGCCTTGATCCATAGCCATCCCTGGACTATGCAGTCAGGCCCTTATTGACAGGGAATACTAAATACTGGGGTTTGATTAGTTAGGCTCTTAACATTTGAACAAACCAAGTGCCTAGTACATACTTATGAACTTATGAAGTTATGGGGTCTCTCTCATCCCCCCCAAACCTACACCAGCACTAAAACCAAGAAGTCCACCTTTAAAAGGCCAGACATGGCTAATGTTGTAATTATGCATTTGTAACGATTTGCTGCTTTTTATCATAAAAAATAACTTCTGTATGTTCTCTGAATCCCTCTTTAAAATTCAGAGTGAATACTTTTTTAATTATGTTTTTAATGATGTTTCTTTGTTTTCATTCTTTTAAAAATATACTTCTGTCTGTTCCCTGAATAACAGTTTGCAGGCTAATTCCTATAATTAATGCATAGCAAAGTTTTTGAAAACTCTGTAAATTATACACATAATTTTTTGGAAAACAGTAGTGTGCATTTCATTCATCACACACACCCACGCACACACACACACACACACACACACACACACACACACACACACACACACACACACACACACACACACTTTTTAATTGGCAGGCATAGCACATATACTAAATACTTAATACCATCATCACAGGACACTGTAGAGTCAGTTACAGTGCATCTTATAACATGAAATCACACCGTGATTATTTATATAAAGTTGTCTTCTACTTTTATCAATTTGCTGGGTTTTACAAATCCTGTAATTCGTTTATCATTGCTTATCCTCAGCTGTGTAACTGGACAGATATATAGCTAATCAGTACTCTTCAGGTGTAGACTTTTTCTGTGAATACCTCTCAATGTTTTAGCACAAGAGTGCTGGGCAAATCCAAAATAATGTGAGGTCAAAGGTCAAAAAATCAGGGTCAGATTTTAAACACTGTTCTTAGAAAGTGGCTAGAATAACAGGTTTTGCATTAGCATGCATTTTCTGAACGATACAAGGTCAGAAACTCACATATGTCATTAGCTGGTGAGTGAAATCTATAGTAATTTGGCAGAAAATCATACATTTTATGATGAACAGACCAAAAAATATGAGACATGAATATGGACATTTTGTGAAATTTTTGGACAGCTGTTTCTCTGTATTCTGTGAATTGCTTACCATTAAGTCACTGTTAAAGCTACCTATTTCTTCTCCACTGGGGCGAGAGTTCCAGTGCTTATTCATTTCCCACTGGGGCAAGATCCACCAGATCCCATTAGATCCCAGTCATTTTCTGACTGGATAAGAGCAGTTCTTGGCATGGCAATCAATGAGCTAGTCATAACAGGATTGTTTCTTGTTTTTTGATATCTGGGTTCCTAACCCCACCCCTGGTGGTAACATAGGAACCCACATTATGGTTGGGCTAACAATGGTCCCAGAACCAGCCTCTGCTATCCAATGAGTGGCCAGCAGGCACTCTAGCAAAAAGCCCCTCCTGCTATTAATCAGATTTGGGCCATCTGGGTCATACTCTGATTTCTATGTCTCCGTAACAAAAAGCAAAGTGTTCTTCAGGCATAGACTTTGTCTGTGCATTCACTATTAATGAGATGGTGCCTCTCCAAGTCTCCATGTTGGTAGCTATTTGTGGGGATACACCTCCAATAAACATTCTCTCTTTCAAAAGGATCAGCTTACAGAAAGAAATTCAGATGTATGTCCATGATAATTTATGTAAATGACAGTAGTTCTTCTTTGGTTAATTTATTTCATGTTATCAAATAAAGCATACACCAGCTTATTTAGTATCACTAGAAGTAGGTTTATAAATCATATTTAAGTTGCTAGACTACAAGACTGTTGTTGTTGTTTGTCTTTTCAGCTTTTACCGGTTAGGGGTCGCCACAGCAGAACTCCGGTCCGCTAATGATTGGCAGTAGATTTTTTATGGTGCCGAGTTGCCATCCCAAAGCCCAACCTTCAGAGAAGCCACGCCCATTCACCCATGTCTTTCTACTGAATAATGATTGCAACAAATGTGGTAAGAATTAAGATTAAAGACAAATTACATCTACCCTGACAAAACACAGTCTAATAGTAGGGGCTTGTCTTTCATGAATCTTGAATCAAATTGTTTTAGTCTCTGACAGCAGTGGTTCATAGGTTCACAGGTAGTTTCTAGACATGCAGTCAAGGAGAACACTGAGGAACCTAGCCATGTTTCCCAATTGTCCCAGACCACTGCATGATTAGGTGACTTGCTCAGAGTCACACAGATGGCAAATAGAGGCTGATGGAACAGAAGCCTGGACTGCAGGAAGCAGCTCTTTAACATCTGGACTGCAGGAAGCAGCTCATTAACATCTGGACTGCAGGAAGCAGCTCATTAACATCTCTTAGCCTGCATCTTCTGCACTACTTGCTTGGCTCAGCTGTGTGCAAAATCAGATAACAGCAGTACCTGCTCACTATCTAAATAAAGGGCTATAAAGTTACTCGCAAAGTGTTAAAAATTGAATGGGCTTTTAATGTATGCATCACCAAATGAGTCATTATCCACAGTCTTAACTTCGGAAACTGCCAACAAATGACATTTTCTTGCTATCATACCATCAATTTAGGACCATTTTTGCATCCATATGTGAAGACCTTGCCCTGGTCCAGCAATCAAGGAGCCTCAATCCTCACCACTAACACCAGGGAGGTTGCCTCATGGAAGAGAGGAAAGGATAAAGTGCAATTTCCCTTAAGTGCACACAGAGATCACAGTCAGTCTGAGGCTGGCTGCTCCCTTGCTCACCAAGTCCCCAGTAAGACTCCCCACTTGCACAGCTATAGGGTCCAGGTCTCAGCCTAGCTGGGCAAGCTAAAACCTCCAGTACCCTCTCTGTCCAACCAGTGCTTCATGTCCCTGCCAAGTAGCTGACACAAAACACACACACTTTGACATAAGTATTTATACAACTTCACAGACACTCCTAGGAAAGGCTGGCACAGATTCTCCAGCTGTGCCCCTTTACCCAGACCATACGGTAGCAATCACTGCCACCACCCAGCTAATAATATCAGCTACTAAGAAGCCCTTAAAAGGGTATCCAGTTATTACTGTGCAATATTATTATCCAATGGTAATGTGACTATTCAGTCTAGGCTTATTGGAAGGGCTTAGACAGTAAACTCTATAAATATATAATGTACTCTAAAGCATAATTTATCTCAACATAAACCAGTCACAGGTAGACAGTTTTAAAAATATTTAATAATAAATAAGTTAAACACAAGACAAAACTACTACACCACAGAGATATCTAAGAGTTCAGAGATCACACAGAAACTTAAAATAATACAATAGGACATATCTGATTTCAAAGAAAAATACCTAATTAATCTTCATTAGCTTTAACTATTCCTACAAGAAATCACAGTGCTAAAAACTTACATGTGAGCATAAGGCAGAGTGCTGAGTTAGATATCCAAGATCAAAATGCTCCCAGTCTCTTGTGAGAAATAGTATTTAAACATTACTAACAAACATGTCTACTGGGTCCCTCCCAAATTACATCATTTTTGACACTTATTCTGGAGTTCTCAGGCCACAAACTGCATTATTTATCGATCTAACACCTGCTCAGAAACTTACAACAATATAAGTCATTTCACATGTATACTCTAACAGAAACCAGAGCAATAAAGCACATTCCACGTCTAAATTCTGGTCATAAATGTTAGTCTTAAAACAATGGGCATGAAACCTTCATCCAGATGGACTGGAGCCAAATTCTAACATGAAAGGGTCACAACATGCTTCACTGGGCCAGTAGAGTGCAATGTTGTCACATATTTTGCAGTTCCACATTTCACAGTATTCTTTTTCACTCAAGAAAACATGCCTGTATTTTACATTTATTTACAAATGCCAGAATTATATATCAAATTCTATTTGACTAGGCTGGCAGCCTTCGCCCATCTCTCCCCAATAGTCACATCTCTTCTCCCCCCCGGGGAACTCAAGCAAGTTTTTCAAGTGCCCCTTGAGAAACATCTCTTGAGAGTTTCAGGTCTATCTCGGTGTACCTCATCCCATTCCCTGTCTTGAGAGCCCATCTGCATTGGCATTGCTACTCCCACTGTGGTGCTGCACTGACATATCATATGCTTGCAACCCCAGACTCCATCATAGCAACTTGCCATTTTGCTGACTGGCTCTGTTTTACCATGTTAGAGGGTTGTTATCTGTCATCACAGTGAATTTTCGTCCATACAGATAAGGCTGAAGTTTTTGTAGTGCACACACTATGGCTAGACATTCATTTTCTACCGCTGCATAGCATTCCTCCCTGGGTTGAAGCCTATGACTGAGATAAACTACTGGATGCTCTTCTCCCTCTGAATAAATCTGGCTAAGTACAGCCCTCCACCCCATGGTTTGAAGCACCCACCTGCACAACAAATTATTTGCTATAGTCTGGACTGGCTAACACAGGGGGTCCTCCCAAAGCTTCCTTAAGCTTCTGAAATGCCTGCTCACATGCTGGGGTCCACACTACCTTATCTGGCCTGTTCTTCCTTGTCAGGTCTGTGAGGGGAGTAGCTATGGTACTATAATTAGGAATGAACTTTCTGTAGTACCCTGCTGTCCCTAAGAATGCCATCACCTGCTTTTTGGTAACAGGTGCAGGCCATGCCTGAATAGCTTCCCCTTTGGCAGGTTCTGGCCTTATCTTACCACTCCCCACTCTATGTCCTAAGTAGGAGACCTCTGTCATACCCACCTGACATTTGCTCGGCTTAATGGTCAACCCTGCCCTCTGTAGTCTGCCCAGCACCTCCCTGACATGCCAAAGGTGCTCTTGCCAGGAATGGCTGTAGATAGCAATATCATCCATGTAAGCAAGGGCAACTCCTCCTGCTCCTGCTAGGATATTATCCACCAGCCTCTGGAAAGTCACTGCGGCATTCTTCATCCCAAAAGGCATCTTTGTGAACTCATACAAGTCAAAAGGCGTCACAAATGCTGACTTCTCTCTAGCACTGGGAGTCAAGGGCACCTGCCAGTAACCCTTGGTAAGATCGATGGTTATAAGATACTTAGCCCCACCCAGCTGGTCTAGGGCCTCATCTGTCCTAGGCATGGGGTAAGCATCTGCCTCTGTGTGACTATTTAATTTCCTGTAATCCACACAGAACCTGGTGCTGCCATCCTTCTTTGGCACCAGTATCACTGGTGAGGCCCAGGGACTGTTGGATTCTTGAATCACCCCTAGTTCCAACATTTCCTGTACCTCTTCCCTCAGAGTCTGTTTGACTCTCTCTCAGGCACCCTATAAGGGGCCTGCCTGATAGGCCTTTGGGGTCCTGTAAACACCTGGTGCTGCAGCAGGTGGGTGCTCTCTGGTTTCCCAGTGAACATGCCCCCAAACTCCTGCAACACTGCTCAGATTTCTCGAACCTGGGTAGGAGATGCTGGGACATTGCTACCCCTTCCACCAAGGTGTCAGCCTGAGCCTCACTGAGGAGATCAGTCACAAGATCTCTCTCAGACTCCTCCTGCAATCCACTGCAAATGCTCAGCACAAGGGCCTCCCTATCATGGTAAGGTTTCATCATGTTAACATGGTACAATTTGTGCCCCTGCCATCTACCTAGCACTTCCACAATGTAGTTAACATCACTTACCTTTCTTGCCACCTTGTAGGGTCCCTCCCAAGCTGCTTGCAACTTGTTGTGTCTGACAGGAATGAGAACCATCACCTGCTGACCTACAGCATACTCTCTAGCTCAAGCATTCCTGTCATACCACACCTTTTTCTGTTGTTGGGCTTCTGCCAGGTTCTCCTGGGCCAGGTCCATGAGTTCCCTGAGCCTTTTCCTGAGGTTCAGGACATAGGCCACAACAGACTCCTTGTGAGACTCACACTCACCTTCCCACTCATCTCAAATTAAATGTACAGGTCCCCTCACCCTGTGCCCATACAGCAACTCAAAGGGTGAAAAACCTGTGGATTCCTGGGGAACCTCTCTGTAAGCAAACAACAGATGGGGCAAATATGTGTCCCACTCCTTCTTAAACTGATCTGCAAATGCCTGTAGTATGGACTTGATTGTAGAGTTTAACCTCCCAACAAGATCATTAGTCTGGGGATGGTAGGGGGTGGTCTTCATGTGCTTCACCCCACAAGATTTCCACAGACAAGCCAGCAGGTCTGACATAAAATTGGCACCTCTGCCAGACAGTATTTCCTTTGGGAAACCTACCCTGCTGAAAATCTCTAGCAAAGCATTTGCCACCTTCTCTGCCTCAATGGAGGACAAAGACACTGCCTCAGGGTATCGTGTAGCATAATCTACCATCACTAGAATATATTTTTTCCCTGTGGAACTTAAGGTACTCAGAGGACCCACAATATCCATAGCTACCCTCTGAAATGGCTCCTCAAATCACAGGCAAAGGCATCAACGGAGCTCTCACCTTGTTTCCAGCCTTGCCTACATTTTGGCACTGCTCACAGGTCCTGCAGTACCCTGTTACATCTCTGGAAGTTCCAGGCCAATAAAAGTTTTGCATAATACGCCATTTTGTACGTTTTATGTCTATATAACCTGAAAAGGGAATATCATGGGCTATGGCTAGAAGCACCAGACGGTAAGCTCTATGCACTACCAATTGCTGTACTCTCTCACCTTCTAGCCCTCCCTCAGGGGTCCACTCTCGGTACAGTAACCCTTTGTTCCAGTATACAGATTCCCTCTTCCCTTGAGAACCTGGTGCCTCCCTAGCTACCTGCTTCAGACCTTGCAATGTAGGGTCTGAGAGCTGAGCCTGTCTCAACTCCCACCTTGTAACCCTTCCCAGCTCCCCTTCCACAGGAAGTCTGGCATCCTCTGACAGTGGTGCCTCACTGTTAGCCTGGGTACTACTACTCACCTCTACCTTTGCAGTTACCCTGTCCAAGGGAACATCAGTACCCACAAGCAGCTGTGGCTCACATTTAGTCTCACTGCTACAGCATAGCTCAGTCCCTGAAGTAACCACCTCAGCAGTCCTGGCTGCAAGTATGCAGTCTGTCTGGATCTCCCCCAGGCTACCAGAGCCACATGCTTGTCTCCTAGCCTTACTGCATGTAACTGCATAAGTACATAGTACTGCCTCATCCAAATTCTTCCCTCTCAGGACATCTGCAGGATGATAGTTCCATACCCCTGTTGTCTCAAGACAACCTACTGTTGGCATTTTGTCTTTCCCACTTACTGGCTCCCTCACCTTTGGTTCCTCACCTTGCCTCCATGGACATCTGTATGCCACATGGCTCCGCTGGTTGCATTCAAAACATTTAACCCTAGCTCCTGGATGTATACCTGGACTAGTGGCTTCCCCTGCTACTGGTGGATTCTGTTTGGGCAGTCTGTGCTGCCCACCATGGTTTCCTTTAGACCCATGAGTAGTACTGGGAGTCCCCTTCCTGTGCAGGGCTTCCCTGCTGGCCAGGTATAGGTCTTCCTCCTTTCCCAACTCATCTGAGTATCCACGGTATATGTGAGGCAGAGCACCTCGCTGGCCTTGTTCAAGAGAAATCTTGACCAATGGATGGGAGATCGCAGATATACCCCAGGGATTACCTCAGTGTCACTGCTCAACAGAGGAGGCACAAAAAATAATGTATAGTTCCCCATACTAAAGGGGGTGGCGTAGCCACAAACTATAGGCTTGCTAGGCTTGTAAATGCCCTCGGGCAGATAGCCTAGTATGAACCTATGAACCTATAAGTAGCACATTGTCTGTCAGCTAACCAGATCCTCATGTCTTCAGGCAAAGTGCTAAGGGCTTGTTCCCTCACCTAAAGGTCTGCCAGCCCTTCAAAAGTGGTGACCTGACATCCACTCACCCAGCTATGAAAATAAATGCTCAGTTCAGCAACATATTCACATACATTTTCATCTGCCTTGCGTCTATGTCTTTATACAGCAGTATAATCAAAACAGTCACTGTCATGCATTTTTGCTAAAGAAGTTACAGCTTTATCATGGAGTAACGGGGTCAGGAACAGTACCTAGAGCCCTTGGTCAACTTCATACTGTTTACATAAAACATATGAATGAAGCTATCAAAATTATCCCCCTCTTTAAACTGTGGAAGAAATTTACTGACCTTTTGTGCTTCTGGGATCCGGTTACTCCCTTCCCCATTACCTCCATGACTCTGGTGAAGAGTCAGCATTTCCCTCTGATACCTCCTCTGCTGTTCATTTTCCTCAGCTTGTAGACTCCTCATTTCCTCGGCTGCTTCTAATTCCATACGCCTGGCCTACAACTCAAGTCTCTTTAGCTCCAGCTGGATTTATAAGTCCACTGCAGAAAGTTTGAGCTGTCCATTCTCCAAGGATATTGTATCTCCACTGTCAGTGTGATTGTCCTCCAAGCTGCTGTTTTCTGATGCAGCTGTAACCAAGGCTGCAATCAGGTCTGCTTTAGTCAGGTTTCCATGCACCAGTCCCCTAGCCTGGCACATCTCCACCAGCTGGCTCCTTGTCAGCTTTCCATACTCTTCTGCTGACATGCAGCCTACTCACCCTGACTAACACTAAGCTAACAAAATAAATAAAACAATTGTGATCTGAACTCTGCGTATACACTGTGTGGCTGATTTAGAGTACAAAATACTTTTAGAGATCACTGTACATAAGCTACAGGAATTCGCTCTACCCACACCACTACACGCCAATTAGAATGTGAAGTAGATCCCACCACTGCCAAACACTTGTGATGAC
This sequence comes from Protopterus annectens, assembly GCF_019279795.1. Taxonomy (NCBI): domain Eukaryota; kingdom Metazoa; phylum Chordata; order Ceratodontiformes; family Protopteridae; genus Protopterus; species Protopterus annectens. The sequence goes on along the minus strand of NC_056725.1, from coordinate 626,435,643 downwards.
CGTGCCCTGGCCCAGCAATCAAGGAGCCTCAATCCACACCACTAACACCAAGGAGGTCATTGCATAGAAGAGAGGAAAGGATAATTAATACACACAGTAAAGTAGAATTTCCCTTAAGTGCACACAGAGATCACAGTCAGTCTGGGGCTGGTTGCTCCCTTGCTCACCAGGTCCCCAGTAAGACTCCCCACTGGCACAGCTATAGGGTCCAGGTCTCAGCCTAGCTGGGCAAGCTAAAACCTCCAGTACCCTCTCTGTCCAACCAGTGCTTCATGTCCCTGCCAAGTAGCTGACACAACACACACACAATTTGAAATAAGTATTTATACAACTTCACAGACACTCCTGGGAAAGGCTGACACAGATTCTCCAGCTGTGCCCCTTTACCCAGACCATGCGGTAGTAATCCCTGCCACCACCCAGCTAATAATATCAGCTACTAAGAAGCCCTTAAAAGGGTGTCCAATTATTACTGTGCAATATTATTATCCAATGGTAATGTGACTATTCAGTCTAGGCTTATTGGAAGGGCTTAGACAGTAAACTCTATAAATATATAATGTACTCTAAAGCATAATTTATCACTACATAAACCAGCCACAGGTAGAAGGTTTTAAAATATTTAATAATAAATAATTAAAACACAAGACAAATCTACTACACCACAGAAATATCAAAGAGTTCAGAGATCACACAGAAACTTAAAATAATACAGTAGGACAGGTCTGATTTCAAAGAAAAATACCTATTTAATCTTTACTAGCTTTAACTATTCCTACAAGAAATCACTGTGCTAAAACTTACATGTGAGCATAAGGCAGAGTGCTGAGTTAGATATCCAAGATCAAAATGCTCCCAGTCTCTTGTGAGAAATAGTATTTAAACATTACTAACAAACATGTCTGCTGGGTCCCTCCCAAATTACATAATTTCTGACACTTAGTCTGGAGTTCTCAGACTACAAACTGCATTATTTAGCAATCTAACACCTGCTCAGAAACTTACAATATAAGTCATGTCACATGTATAGTGTAGCAGAAACCAGAGCAATAAAGCACATTCCGCATCAAAATTCTAGTCATAAACATTAGCCTTAAAACAATGGGCATGAAACCTTCATCCAGACACAGTGGAGCTGAATTCTAACATGAAAGGGTCACAACATGCTTCACTGGGCCAGTAGAGTGCAATGTTGTCACATATTTTGCAGTTCTACATTTCATAGTATTCTTTTACATTCAAGAAAACATGCCTGTATTTTACATTTATTTACAAATGCCAGAATTATATATCAAATTCAATTTGACTAGGCTGGCAGCCTTCACCCATCTCACCCCAATCGTCACACCATATAATTTGCATTTGTTGTCTGAAGTATGATGCTTCTGGAGCATTTCTCCCCGGGTCTCCACTGAAAACAGGATCTGTGGAACCTAGTCGGACTTTCCCGGTCAACAAATGTTAAATAAATAAATAAAAATAAAACAAGTAGAGCATTGATCTCCATGCACCTTTTTCAGCATTCAGCCTGGGAGCAGTGTCTGGTTAATGACTTGCACAAAGTCACACAGTGACAGTGGAAGATGAGGGAATCAAACCTTGCACCTTGGGACCACAGGGAATAACTCATTAACAGCTCCTTAATCTTCTATACCAACTGTCAATAATCTGAGTATTTGGCATTGATAGACATTAAAGTCTTAGCATACACAGTGTACACAGCTGGTGACATAGATTGATGCTAATTATTTATTTATTTATTTGACATTTGTTAACCAGGATGGTCCAACTGGGCATAGTCCTTTTCCAGTGCAGGCCTGGGGAGAAAATTTTCATAGCTGGGTGAGTGGATGTCAGGTCACCACTTTTGAAGGGCTGGCAGAGCTTTTGGTGAGGGAACAAGCCTTAGCACTTTGCCTGAGGACATGACGATCTGGTTAGCTGATAGACAATGTGCTACTTCAGATGAGTTGGGAAAGGAGGGAGACCTATACCTGGCCAGCAGGGCAGCCCTGCACAGGAAGGGGACTCCCAGTACTGCTCATGGGTCTAAAGGAAACCATAGAGCTGCAAAAGGAACTCTTTTCCAACATAGGTCTCCCCTCCTCAACTTCAGAGGGACTGCTGTCTAGCATATTTTCTCCAACTATAGGCTTAAAGTACTCTACACTTCTTTTACCTATCACTTCCTGCATTCAGCAAATCTGCTGGATACTCCCTTCTCAAAAACATAGTCTCTGAAGTTGAGGAGGGGAGACCTATGTCAGAAAAGAGTTTCTTTTGTAAATCTATGGTGCTCACATTCAACTCCGACTCATATTATTTGATGTCTATTTTTCATAAGAACTGGGACATTTTAATGGATGACTTGGACATCAGGGCACAAATAGGAGAGAGACCTAGGGGAGAGACCTATAGTGACATACAGAAGGGGCTCAAACTCGAAAGACCTTTTGAGGAAAGGTTTTAACAACACTATAACAGGACATGTAGGGATGTACAAATGTGAGTCTTGTAACTGGTGCCACAAGGTGAAATCAGGTAGCAAATTTACAGTGAATAGTATAGACCACTATGTAAAAGGTAAATACAACTGCCACTCCAGGGCTGTGGTCTACATGGCCACATGTGACCAATGCCTAGAATTTTATGTAGGCAAAACAGAAAGGAAATTTAATGCCAGAATCTATGAACACAACTTTGCCATAAGAAATAATAATATTAATAATGCATTAGCAAGGCATATCCAAAACAATACTGGCCACAATTTCACATTTATGGCAACTGACCACATAGACATAAGTGAAAAAAAGCCCTGGGGACTCCAGTTAGAGTTTAAGGAGTTAAGGTGGAAAATTTTATTACAGGCTGACAGATGGCCCGATATAAATGACAGGACGTCTATCTCACCTGTATTGAAATTAAAAGCCCTAGAAAGAAAGAAATTATCCTAAAACGATTTTTTAAGTATAAGCACTTTTGTATGCATTAAGATTTCAGAAATGTTTTTATATCATGTGAATATTTAATATGTGAATTTAAAATAACTTGGTTTTAACTTTTTTCTTCCTTTTTTCCTATTTATGTGTATTTATAACTTCTTATGATATACGTATGTGACTAGTAACTTTTAGTCACAGTCTCAGTGGTATTTAAGTTGTATTAGTTTTAATTGTGATTCAGTCACTAAGAGGTTAATTAATGTTTTTTCTCAGTGTTGCTCAGCTAGCTCCCCTCCCTTTTTTACACAGAGTGTTTTTGTATGTATATAATGGTTGTCTTGCATTTTAATGATGTATGATGAAGTTAACACTTGTTTAACGAAAGCACTCATGTTTATACTTGTTCATTTGTGGATTTTACCATTAAAATATGTGTGGTTTCATCATCACTGGAGTGATTTGTGCCTGTGATACTCTGCCTGCCAGCACTTTTCATTTATTCGGTTTGTTTGCCTGTTTTTGGTTTTTGAGAGCAGAGCTCTCACAATACACAAGCCCCTGCACTCAGGAAGTCCCATTCAGCAATAACAATGAACAAGAACACTCATAGGAGGTTGCATACCTCCCAACTGTAGAAATCAATGCATAATGTCCACATTTGTTGCCCATACAGTTGGCCTGTACCCCAGTTGTACCCTGAAATCACATATTGTAGCTTAAATGGCACAAGAAGATAAATAGCAAGATACATGCAACTGAAACAGTACTTAAATAGTGTAGTAGCCAGAGTGTTTGCCGTGCAAGCAGTTATTCCTGGTTTGATTCTCACTGTAGTAAATTCCATTTTCCATGTGAAATCACTTTATGAACATTTTTTTTGCTGTATAACCTATTAAATAACATATATTTGTGAAATGGAGTACTGCATTAAATCCAGATGTGAGGTGTCATTGCAATAATGTTGTAAAATCCACAGATAAACGCAAGTGCCCCTTACAGTATATGTACACATGAATCAGGGATACGAATTGAAGGTATAATGTGTAATGAATGGCAAATCCATAGAGTGTCCAAATCCACCACCTTCCCAAGATCTATGTTACATTTCTGTTGAAATTAGCATGAGGGCAAGAGGGAGTAAGCACTTGTAAGCAGTAGTAAGTGGGTTTAAGTCCATTTGCATGGGGTAAGAAATGTGCACACAGGATAAGCAATATTGAAGCTAACTCCCTGTAAGCATATTTAATCGGAAGTTAGCATTGCTTACCATCACACAAACCTGCTTACAATTGTTTAAAAGTGCCTTAATCACTCTGTATCCAACAGTCGCTGTTCTGCCCAGCAACAAAATAAACAGTTGCTGCAGGTCTTGAACCCATGACACTATACACTATAGTCACAGTAGTTAACCAGTAAGCCATCATAGCAGTATATAAGACTGAGGTATCTCCAAACAGATCCTCACTATAGGAAAATCAAAATTTACATGTGAAAGGATTCTATGTACAGTTTTATGTTGCATAACCTACTACATAACATAAATATGTGAACTGGAGTACTGCATTAAGTTCAGATGTGAGGTGTCATTGTAATAAATTGTTGAAATCCCCCAATAAACACAAGGACCCCATACAGTGTATGTACACATGAATCATGGATATCAAACACATATATAACATGTAACGAATGATAAATTAATGCCAAACAGCAAAACGTGTGAATTTAAAATTAAGCAACGCTAAGCATTACACACCCCTGCTTACTAGGTGCAAGCAATGTGTAGGCCAGCTAAATCAGTTTGCCCATTGGTATACCCCTTTAAGCAATGCCAACCTTAGGTAAGGAGGTTTGCCCATTACTTTGCATTTTCAAAACTGTCCAATCACGGCAAAGTGTGGGAAATCGGCCCTATTTAAACCTCACAGGCAAGAATGCATCTCATAACAGGTTGCAGCTTCTTTCTGTAGGCACTATGGCCAGTGTGGGTGAAGGATTGCACTTCCAGGCACAGCACTGGGGAATCCAGGAGTCCAAACTCATGGCAGGACTTCTTGTTAAAGACCATGACCAGAGACTGCTGCAGGGCCAGTACCAGGGTTCCCAATATAAAGCGGAAGCCTGGGACCATCTAGCCCATGACCTCAACAGTGCCACTGGCATTCTTCAAACTGGTGAGCAGGTCAGGCATCACTATGCCAACTAGAAACGGAGAAAGAGGGAGCTCTTGGATCAGTGGATCCAAGAGGCTAGGCAGGCGGGTGATGTCCCAACTGTGTGTGAGTATCAGTCTACTTCCGGTTTAATAATTGCCAGCTCATGTATATTATGGATAGGTATGGCTAAATATTCCTTTTATGTCTTTGACAGTGGCAGACAAGTGGGCTGTGAATCGGGAAGCCCATTCCTGTAGACTGCAGAGGTTGCGTCGCTAGGCAAGTTAGTAATAATCTTGTATGTATTGTCATAAGAAATAAATCTAAAAGTAGTAGAAAGTTAATTGCAAGTATAAAACCTGTATTGTGTATGGCATGTACTGAATAAACCAGACAATATGGCAGGAAGAGTCTCATATAGGTTGTATGTAAATAAAAGGTTAACAGCCTGGCAATAAAGGTCTAACTCCTGGACTGCTTGTGTTTACTCTGGTATCATATGGTAATGTAGTGTTGCATTCTCTTAATAGTACTGTTGTATTAAGCACTGTTACCCACACTGTGCTACATAAATAAAATGTGTAGGAATGTCTGTATATGACTGTTGTAATCACAAGGTCATATTGTACAAATGAGAGAGACTTAGACAGAAAACAGTGAAAAGATAGACAACATAATCCAAATAGCACACTCATCTGAGATGTGAAGTGTTGTAATAAGTAGCACACACAACCATGGTTTGAATCCTGGGAGTGGTAGTAAGCTGTATGCAGAACCATACCCCATAACTGTACAGATATTGTCAGAAAGTCCAGTTAATTGGTGTAAGTCTCCTGCCTGTCACCCTGTCCCCCTGGCAAATCAGTGGGATGATCCCAGAAGTTTAGGCAGCAAATAATGGCATGCAACTGATTATCAGACATCATAACTCAGAAATATATCTATAAGAACAAAGCTGTCAATCTAGCAACTCACCAAAGTGTTATGAGAGTAATAAACAAAGTATGTCCCAACTCCACCCCCATGGGGTCTATATTACAAAGTCAAGCTCACAGGAGTCCAAATGTAATATCGAACCCAAATGTTCAAAACATGGAAATAGCAAAGCCACGGAACACCAATGTTTTTCACAGGGAAAAACAATCGGTGGGCCATTTTCGTGGCTTTGCTATTTTCTTCACAGTGGTGCGATCTTGGAGTTGGTATATTTAAGTGGGGGGGGACAAAGCCTCCCACATTAGTTTAGTTTAAAGTGTACATGTGTTTTTTTTTTGTACCGGAACAGCGATTTTTTTCCCTGGGAAAAAAAATCGCTGTTCTGTGTTTTCTTACTTTTTGGGATTCGAACTTTACAGTTCAATATTACATCATTCAAAACTCCTGTGAGTTTGACAATGTAATATAGACCCCACCCCTGTGTTGTGAAGCTATGACCAGAGTGTGTGCAGTAACAGAGTGAGACGTATGTGCATAATAATAATGTGGAATCTGGTAATATGTGTGGCAACATTCAGGCAGTGTTAACAAATATTCCCCCCCACAGGTCTGTCAGATATGAAAACTGTGCCTAGAAATAAAATATTGAAATCCTGGACTGGTAGTGTTTAGTCCGGTATTGTATAGCAGTGTTAGTGTTGCAGTATCTCTGACTACTAAGGTATTACTCATCACTGTCATCCACACAGTGCTACATAATAAATCTGTCTAGGAAACCCTGTATAAGAGTGTTGTAATTACAAGGTCAGATTGTAAAACCACTGGAGACTTATAGAAAGAATTCAGAGAAAAGATACACAGCAATATCTATATAGCACACTCAACTGTGATGTACACTGTTTTATTTTTATCACGCACAGCCATGGATCGAATCCTGGGAGTGGTAGTCAGCTGTATGCAGAATCATACCCCTCGAATGTACAGATCTGTCCAGAATGTCCAGATAATTGGCCCGTATCTGTTGGCTGTTACCCTGTTCCCCTGGCATATCATAGTGCTAATCTCTGACATTTAGGCAGCATTTAATGTCATATAACTGACTGTCAGGCCTGTAAATATTTGGAAAATGTCTATGAAAACAAACCTGTCATTGTACAACTCACCAAAGGTTTATGACAGCAATAGTCAAACTATGTCCTAGTTTCACCTGCATGTTGTCAAGAGATGCCCAGAGTGTGTGCAATAAGAGATGGAGAGGTATATGCATAACATCAACCTGGAATCTGGGAACATGCGTAGAAACAGTCAGGTAGTGTTAACAAACAATACCTCCACAGGTATACCAGGTAAGAGGTGTATACTGCAGGTAAAACACAGTTCATGTATATAGTTGTCTGCATCCATACCACTGTCCAAACTAAGGCCATAGGGTAGTGTAATAATACCTGTAATGTACAGATCACAGCACTGACAAGGAAAGTAATGAGACCTACAGGGGTATACAAGTTGTTAATTGACATCTTTCTCTCCCCCCACCATATCTGCAACAATAAACTAAATACACAACTCAATCAGTATGTGTACAATTAAATCTACTGCTGGGACATATGTCCTATTGTCTGATAAATATTGAAATCTGTTTCCATGCATGTGCCATGTTGAAATACTCCCACTTTGGTGGCATGCTGTCATCACTGTACCTGCATGCTGTTGTAATGGCCACTGTGTTTCCATATATGCATGGGTTCTATTTGCTATGCAACTGTTTCATATCTCGTGTTTTGGGTTAATGGAAATATCTATGCATGCTGTTATACCTAATCCTGGAATGTGTTGACTATTACTAACCCAGATATGTTTTAAAATTGAAACACCATAGCACGTTTGGGAAGGCCGGTCCCAGCGGACCCACCTCTCCCACCTCATTTGGCCATAGCACCGGGCACCAGCACATCTGGGGGCCCGCCCTGGGACCTCCTCATGCACTGGTCCTACACCACCTTCGAGTGAAACCATCTCAGGGGATGGGTCTTGCATCCCCCTAGGAGTGGGCGCTGACAGGATACTGTCACCCATCATCAGGTCCAGGGTCTGGTGCGTAGCGAGCTCCACGGGGAGTTTGGAGATCTGCTACGCCAGTTTGAGGGCCGCATGGCACATCTAGAGGGTCAGCCTGCCCTTCCTACGCAGCCCCCAGCACAACTACCTTCAGGCCATGAAGATGCAGTGGTGACTGCCCATGGGTGGGGACCTCAGTCCCACTCTTTCCACTAGGGGACTCATGGGCTTCCGACTTCCAAACACCCCTCCCCATCCAAGGAGTTTACCCCCCCCACATGTGTCATATACCACCCCTGTGTGCTGTCTTGTCTGTCTTGTCTGTTATCCTACCCAACCTACCTCACCAAATATACCTACTATCCTTCTCCAACATCCCACTCTCACCTTAAAAAAAAGGGCAATCTGTTCCTAAAATAAAAAAAATGTCACCCCATACATAGGTGTCCATTTCACAGACATGTCCACTGGACACGTGTAATCTGGTCTAATTGGCTTCACAACATATTATTGTTGTCCTCATCCCTCTCTCAGGGGTATGAGTATTCAAATCTACCTCCAAATCAGTGTATATGCACAGCTGTTGCTGTAGATGAAATGGGCAGCTATGGACCTTCCCTACACCCGTCCTGCACATCCCTATTTTTCCTACTGTCTTTCCATCTTTGCGCCCCTTTTTCACCACTTTCCTATCAACCCTTTTTTTTCTTTTAAATAAATTAGCACGGGTGTAAGCAGAAGGAAGCACTTTAAAGCAGCAGTAAGTGGGTTTAAGCCTGTTTGTGTGGGTGTAAGCAATGCCTACACAGGGTAAGCAATTTAGATGCTTACTGAGTATGAAAAACTGTAACCTGAAGTTAGCAGTGCTTACCTTCACGCAAGCCCATGCAAACCCGCTTACAACTGCTTAAAAGTGCCTTAATCACTCTGTATCCAATGGCCCTTGTTCTGCCCAGCAATAAAATAAACAAGCCTTTGCAAGGATCAAACTCAGGACGCTGCACACCATAGCCAAAGTGATTTACCACTACGCCATGCTGTGATGTTTTCACAGACATATCATCCAGCACAGTCATTTAACAGTACAATATATATATATATATATATATATATATATATATATATATATATATATATATATATATATATATATATATATATACATATATGACACCAAAGGCACCATTAATGGGGGTGAGGAGGCCCAGGCTAAATACCTCTTGTAAGTATTGATATCAACCCTCCCCCACAGCCAAACAGATCTGCCCTGCAAAACAATACCAATACTTGCAAGTCCCATACCCAGGACCCTACACAACATAGCCACAAGAAGGTAACAACAATCCATCCCACCTGTATGACGTCAGGATGGTATCAATAACATATCATGCAGTACAGTCTGGCTACCATAGGGAATGTACAATGTGGAAGCAATAAACATTCCAAAGATACATATACACACACACATATATGCAGATACATGTATGTATATATATATATATATATATATATATATATATATATATATATATATATATACACACATATACACACACATATATAGATATATATGTAAATACACATACACACACATAGAGATGTATAGGATGCTACATATTTAGAGGGTGCACAGCATATAGAACAGCCAGTATTCCTACAGTTTCCACCTTTTAAAATGGACAGTGTATGATTCACTCATACAAAAGACAATTTTTGCATGAAAGATATACCCACAGAGAAGTCAAAAGATATGACACCACATACAGGTTTGCATACATAAGAAATGTTTATCTGTGTACTATTACAGTTGTATATGCCATGTCACATAGCTGTTAGGTCTTTGAAATACATACTAATTCAGTAATGCAACTCTCAAGCAGATCATTTTATACAGTAATCCAAAGGCATAACATATGTTGCTGTCCAGACCAAGGCCTTCAAGTAGTACAACAGTAAAGAAAGACTGGGCCAGAGAATCACAATCAATCAACAGTAAGTAATGCAGATTTAGTTCAGCAGCCTCCAATTACACTCTGTACTCAACCCCTAGGGGGAAAAGAATTAAGTTGCCACAATGAAGATGTATCTGTTACATAACAATGCTTAACTGAAAACATCACTATCACACTGACAAACAGAACAGTCTGTATGACAGTAAGCACTAGGCCACCAATGTTCCCAAGGTGAAATGTATGAAAATGCACAGCCATATACCTTAAGACGTCTTACTACTGATATCCCTCACATATTGTAACAGCCTAGGTTATATATGGTGCATACCCCTCCCCCGTAGACTGACTTACAGGGGCATATAACACTGTTACATTCACTGACCTCTGGACTGCAGAAGGGCACACATGTTTTGTCCAACTGTAGCCCACATATATATGGACCCTACCCCACAATATGCGTGGGGACCACAACAGCACTGGAATGATGGCAGGAATGGCACTGTATGTCATATGGACAAAGCCTGGTATATAGGTGGAGGACAGAGGCTGGAACACAGGGCCATATTTGAAATAGTGTTGTTATACACTGAGATAGTTGCTGGTGTTACAGGATAGACTGCAACATACCCTTAGTCAGGAATATGAAGTCAGAAACACAAATGGATGTAGCCATGTACTGATAGCACTCAACAGACACAATGCCAGTGATATATCTGACACAGGACCTGTGTGGTGGACAGATAAAACATAACAGGCAATCCTCTGGCCATCATGTGGATAGGCCCATAGTTGAGAGATATGCAGACAGACTGCATTCCATGCTAAACTAGTATGTGCACACAAACCCTGTAACACTGGTGGTGTACAATGCATATAATGACACTACTCACACTGTCTGTAGGTCTGGAACCTTATACAAATATGTAGCTGACCTGAGTCTGCAAGTCGTCTTGCAAGAGGTATTGCTACCTGCTGTCTGTAACACTGCTGCCCACACACAGGAAGGATGTCCTCCATACAGGAAAGGTAAAGGGACCATGCCCATATGATGTAGGAATTTATAGTAGTGGGTTGCCATGACAGTCGCAATTGGAAGTACTACACAGCATGCTGCATGCAGGTAGCAAGTGGTAGACACTGATTGGTGCAGAGGCCATCACCTTGATCATGTGCATCACCTGCAAAATCCATGCTGCAATCTATTCAAACCAGTTCAATCAGTTCAACCAGTTCAATCCATTTAGTGGAGAGAGACCAAGATAGAGAGAGAGAGAGTGTGAAAGAAAAAAAAGCAAATACAAACAAACAAAAAACACATTGTCAAAGGAAAAAAAATTAAAGACCAATGCACGTAAGGTTCAGTTAAAGCACTTTAATTTACTTGCAGCAAGGAGACAAAAACATGCAAATACAAGGATTTGTCTAACTACTAACAGGAAGTATGTTTATTATTATACTATTTTACAAGACATGGCCTTTTAAGCTGACGTAATCAAACACAACTTTTAGCATTGTTTTACAGCAGATGTTACTTTGGATTTTTTGCTGACATGACTAGATTTGTGAGAAACTTTTCAGAAAAACAACCTGACCTTGGTGACTATTAATCTGTTTACAAGCGTCTATTGTACAGTGTTACTTTTTAAGGTACTTTTTTAATACAGATACAAGCAAATGCTGATTTCAGTTTATATTTTTAAGCAGGCTTTGCACTAATTATCTGTAACTTTTACAGCTGTGTATTTTCTTACGGCACAGCGGAACTTCTTGCCTAAGTTTTATACAAGTAGTATTGTTCTATTTATTATTTTCCTAATGCAAGCAGAAATCACCTGCTTCTCAGTAAATTTTCAAGGCACAAGCAAGATTTTAGCTAACAGTACAAGGTCAGAAAGCAACTGCAGTTTGTACAGATTTATGCAGTATAAAATAGAATAAATGTGTTAACTCTTTCCAAGCTTCTAAATGCACTAAGCATATTGCTAATACACGCATTAATACATATTTTTGTAACACACATCCATCCAGCCATCCACACAACAAACTGTATCCAGAAGAGACATCATTCCCACAACAGGTATGTGAAGTATATATGCATGTAATTGAAAGTAGTACTTGGTCCATAATAATGGGATAGATGATGTGGAATGATTTATATGTGCCATCAGGTGTTGTTGTTGTAATGATGTCCAGCTGAACAACTGCTATGGAGAATAGTATCTGTCCCTGTGGGCAGTGGGCCATACCTGTCAACTGTGGAGATAAGCACTGACTGACAAGATGTAAGCCATCATAGTGTGTGTTGTGTAATGCAAGACATGTATATTAGTGTGGCCAATAGCTGGTAGTGAAAGTAATGCCGTTATGATGGACACGTGGGTTCTAGAGCCCACCACTTGTAGGACAGTCATATTAACATGTAATGTAGTATGCACAAATGCCATAGGTGTGTAATAGGCTTACCTGCAATCTGTCCCTATATATACCCCCCTAATTTTAGGCTGTGTCCACATGTGGCACCTGTTTGTGTTGTAGCAAGGCAGAACAGTGCAGCTGTGCAGGAAGGAGAGTTAGAGAGTGTAAACCTGATGTCCGAATGCAACCTATATATATATATATATATATGTATATATATATATATATATATATATATATATATATATATTTATGTAGATATATATATATATATATATATATATATACACACACATACAACTCATAATATATATCTACACACACAAATATGTATATATATATATATATATATATATATATATATATATATATATATATATATATATATATATATATATATATATATATATATATGTGTGTATGTCTATATATACAAACACATACACATATATGTATATAAATACATGTCCCCTACTTTTGAATGACAGTACTGCATGATATGTATGAGGAAACATCACACATATCAATACACACATGTTCGTCTTTGCTCTTCTTTCGGCTTTTCCTGGTTAGGCGTTGCCACAGCAGAACACCAGTCTGCTAATGATTGGCAGTAGATTTTTACCATGCCGAGGTGCCAGCTCGACACCCAACCTTCAATGAAGGCACACCCATTCACGCAAGTCTTTTGAATGCCACTCGACCACAGGGAGGACATGCAGACTCCTCAGAAGGCGCTCCAGCTGAAAATCAAATGGGAGAACCTCTTGCTGTGAGGTGACAATGCTACTGCTGCACCACCGCAGCTTCATATTGTTTGTGAAGGTGGGATTGGTAATTTGGGGAAGGATAGCAGGTATATTTGTGGAGGTGGGTTGGGTTGGAAGATAGAGAAGACAGCCTACAGAAGCGGTATATGACATGTGGTGGGTAAACACCCTGGATGGGGAGTGTCATCTGCTATGTGGAAGCCAATGAGCCCCCATATGGAAACAATGGAACCAAGGTCCCCACCCATGGGCAGTCACAAAATCAGCTTCATGGCTGTGAAGGTGCCTGGGCTGGGGGTTGAGCAAGAGGAGCATGCGGACCCTGTGAGTGTGTACTGAGAGTCTCAAGGTGCTGTAGCACATCCACCAAGTCTCTGTGGAGCTCCCTATGCACCAGTCCCTGGACCTGACCTCTGGTGACAGGATCTTATCTGTGTGTGCTCCCAGGGGGGTGAACACCATCCCCTGAGGTGGTTCCACCTGAAGGTAGTGCATGACCAGTAGATGAGGAGGCCCTAGGATGGATCCCACATGTGATGTGGCCTGGTAACATGGCCAGATGAAGTGGGAGAGGTGGTTCTGCTGACAACTGTTCCACAAACATGCTATCGTATCACTGTTATAGAGCATATGTGGGTAGTAATAGTCCACACATCCCCAGATCATGTCCAACAGCATGCATAGATATCCCCAATAACACAAAACAACAGATGCACAGCAATCACATGGCAAACAGAACACATGCATATATGGAACCATAGTGGCCCTTACAATGGCATGCAGGTGACATTGTCTGTAACAGGCCACTAATGATAGTGTTCCCACAGGGAAAATGACTACAAATAAATAGCACAAAGTGTTGTACAATATGATATATGTCCCACCGGTAGGTATTCTGTAGACATACCTGTTGAGTTGTGTGATCAGATTGTTGTTGCAGATATGGTGGGGGGAGACAGAGATGTGTATTAACAACTATGATAACCTTGCAGTATGAGGTCCTCAGACCTGTTTCCATCTTTATGACTTTCAGGCAATATGTCCAGGGAGAGGCGGCCCATTTATACAGCGGAGGACAATGATGCCATCATCTCACACCTGGTGCAGCACTACCAGGTGTTGTTCGGCCAAACAGCCCATGATCAGCAGAAGTGGACCGCCCTGTGGAACGATCTTGTCCACAGGGTAAACGATATTGGCCTGCATAACCACAGTTATAAGCAGGTCCGGCATCGATACACAGATCTACTTCACCATGCCTGTCAGCATGCTGCTGCAGTCAGGGGGACCAGCTTGCAACAGGGGGTCATGCCATCCAGCCCCACTGACACATGTTGAAGAGATCCTTGCCAGCCTCATGGCATCTGCCCGCCCAGAATTGTAGAGGTGGGTGCTACCCACACAATGGCAGAGTAGCATGCAGGTAAGGCCACAGGGCAGATCAGTAGACCACTGTTGTGTATCCATCTGCATCTGTACAGTTAGATCATGCATATGTGAGATGAAATATATATAGTCTTTTGCTGCATAGTTGTAATAAACAGATGTGCATAATCTGTAGTATTGTGGGTTTATACTGTTGAGGTACTGTAATGCTGCACCCACCCTGTACCAGTGCAACAGCTGTGGCTACTGACATCACATCTCTCAGACACTTATTAGTATGGTGTTTGTTCAGGTTTGCCAATAAACTGGTCATGTTATGGCCATGGTATATTCCATACACACATTTAACACACCTACCCATAATGCATGCTGTACATGTTCACGTATTGTTGCTGTTAACTGCACTGCATCACAGTGTTCACCATGATGGTGTATCTGAAGGGTATTCCAGACTCCTGCAATATAACTAACATCCTGTCATTGCAAAATGTGTGCACAGAGATGAACATAATGGTGTGACAAATGGCCTACAGTAGGAACATGTGTGAAACATCACCCTTATACAGTGCTGCAACAGTATATATAACAGTATTACAATGGCAACTGTTACAGATCTACACTATGACATATCACAATACTGCAGTCCACAACCCTTACAACCTGCAATGTGGTCCTAACATGAGCAATGAGTGTGTAATATGGAATTGTATGTTAAGACAGCAAATATGGGGAATACATACCTTCACAAACACTGGAAGCATATGTGTGCACACACTCCAGATAAAATATAGTGGAAGCAGCTGTTGCAGTACTGACAGCATGCATTCTTCATGAGAATGCACTTTCCAGCAAGTACACATCCCCAATGTCACACCAAGAAATGGTCTGCTGTCCAAAACATTTGGCCATCAAATGTACCCACTGACCTGCAACAGAGGCAGCCGTGGCTTGCACACATCTTACATACCATGGCGTGAACACCATATCAAACAGGTAGCACTCAGGAGTTGGACTTGTAGCCATACCTCACCATTGCATATACCATGGCAAACAGCGCAGACAGTCATGTATGTGGTGAAGATGTATGGGACAGTATTAATGTAGAAAATAAACAGATGGCCATCCAAGACATATGATGTCATGTGTAGCAAACCGGTCATGCAGGATGCTTAGTAACATGCCACAACACTGAGGGAGTTGCAAGAATGTCTAGCAAGTACTAATTGTGCAGTACCCATGTCAGCAATTGCCTGGACACTGCATACATGTGGCCCATGGGTTAAGGTAATCAGATTGGACAGTTGTACCACAGGAAACATCAGCCAGGCCTCTCTACAGGTAGCGTATGCATAACAGAAAAAGTCCCCAAAAGGCATGCATTGCAATGTGTACTGGTGTACCAAGACCACAGAAACCTACAGACAGTAATAAGTAAGATACATGTGCTGCACAACCAACACCTCACCCCACCTCAGGCCCACCATCCTCATCTGTACCTTGCAGGTGCCAGTGTACACCTGTATGTTTGCCATTCCTTAGCTGAGACTAGGCTGGTACACATGGTGTTCAGTGCTTGGGACACTGCAAAATGACGCACATGTGTAGGCCATAGTTGTCAAGCATCTGAAAAAAAGGCTGAAGGTGAGGAGGGGGTGTCATCATAACACAACAGTGCACTGCAGCAGGGATCAAAAGGATGCTATGAATGGCTGTATCTGCACACAGTCAGGGTCAGGAACTGTAACAGACATAACCCTGACTCCACAGCAATAGTGACAGCAGTGTGTGAACTCCAAAGGATGTGCACATGAGTTGACCTTGCAATCATGCAGAGTTGGGGACATGTGTAGGACAAACTGACCAAATACTGGCAATTGCAGATGCCCCATGCTAGTATACCCCTGCCAGGAATAATGACTGCTGTAGTACACATAACAGTAAGTGCAGCAAACCATCATGATAAGGGCATGCACACATATGCACCCACGAAGTGTATGCAACTCAATCAGCATCAGCACAACTAGCACATTTGCTTGACACTGCATTTGATTGTACAGGTCATATGTCACATATCAGGTTCATGTAATGTTAACATATGCAGTAATGTGGTCCCATGGCATATCAAGGAAAAGGGCGTCATATCAATAAGGATGTTTACACTCCCCATAGCCATGGTAAGGTTTGAAGGTTGTCAGTGTAATTGCATCGTATTGGCCATACATGCACCGCTGATGTTGAGATCTGTAAATCAGACAGCAGGCATTCACAAATGACATCTGTCCACATATCATCCCAGGTATGTCTCAGACAAACACATAGGGGCTGTGAGCAGCACAGCAGACATAACTGACACAGTAATATACATTCAGCAATGGTGTGTACACCTGTGAGGTATGGTGCACAGTACATGCCAGGGTGCCGAACAGGTGCACAGGAATACTGTGTACATGGGTGCATTGTGTTCCAGGGGAAGGGGCATCACCTACTAACACAGCCCATGCATCACACACATGTATAATGTTGCTAGCATGGATTGACTATAGCTGCACTGCATGCTGTTGAGTATCATATGTCATGCATGTTTACAGATGAGTAATGGGAGGTCCATATGTAATATCTTCATGCAACCTCACCTGTAGCTGTGTGTGTGTGTGGGATGGGAAAGTTATTTTGTCTGGAAGTGAAATCTGGTGGAGTGGAGGGGGTTGATTTATGTAGGATGTGTGTGTGTGTATGTGTGTGTATGTTTGTGTGTGTGTCCATGTATGCACATGTGTGATTGTGGGGTTGTTCATACCTCTCAACTTCCCTTTGAAATCGTGTAGTACATGGACATGGACAGACACATGAGACACAAGGAATACTTGTCTGACATGTAATTTCAGGACAGCTGATAGTATAATAAGGTCTTTAGCATGGAACATGCATTGGGAGGGAAACTAGACACCAGGTATACTGTTATAATTGCAATCATCAGAAATGTGAAAGAATACCCATGTATGCAGCACTACAGATGCATTGGGGAATAACTAGACAACACCAGTGAGTGTTTCCAAATATTACTCTAGTCCACATAATAAGTTAATAGAGCAACAGATCTTGCATTTACTGAACAATAGTTACATATGACACTCCAGTGTGTGAAATTATTGAGTGACTGTAGTAGCCCCTAACATATGAGGGCCATGCTCATGATGTCTAGACAAACCCAGGGTGAACACAGACAAACCCAGGGTTAACATTGGATGACAGCAGTGAGTCTTTGTAAAACTGACTCCAATCAAGTCAAAGAGGTAATGGAGTAACAGGTCATGTTTTGTGATCACTTGTCTAGGCAATTAGAAGAATGATCAGTTAATGATTGGTATCAATGAGTGCAAGTTTCCAAGTCTGATGCAGGATGAGGAACTTAAGAGAATAAACTTGGGACAGTCTGTAAACTCAGGGACAGGTAAGTATTATGATGGAATGTTAGGGTGTCTGTGTGTGTGTGTGTGTGTGTGTGTGTGTGTGTGTGTGTGTGTGTGTGTGTGTGTGTGTGTGTGTGTGTGTGTGTGTGTGTGTGTGTGTGTGTGTGTATATGTGTGTGTGTGTGTGTGTGTGTGTGTGTGTGTGTGTGTGTGTGTGTGTGTGTGTGCATGTGTGTGCGTGTGTGTGCATGTGTGCACGTGTGTGTGTGCCTATTTGTGTGTGTATATGTGTGTACTGTTAAGCAATGATGTACAAGTCTTAAAGTGTGTTTCTTGTTTTCAACTCACAGGTGGCGAGGTGGGTCAGGGTCCCTCCTGCAGGCAATCTGATGTTGGTGTTCATACAGACACTGAAAATGTTGATAGGTGTGTTGAGGCACAGGAGGGGTTGTCTGAGGTAGAAACTGCACTGTTTGACATCCCCCTGTTATCCACGCCATCCCCACACGCACTCACAGTGCCTATAGATACCCCACCACCAGTGGCCATAGCAGAGGGACAGTTGGCGGCAGTGCAAGGACAGTGTGGTATCTATGGCTGCTGTGTCTGGACACAGTACCCATAGCCAGATGTCCGGCAGGGTACCACATAGGCAGATGTACAAGGGTGCTCATTGGAGGGCTGCTGGTCATCATGCCCCTGGCAGAGGTGCCACATCTGGTACCACCAGATGCATGTTTCTGGCTGTCATGGAGGCACAGGCATGTATGAAATGGTAACCAGACAGGGTCTGAGGCTGCAGAGGGCTAATCTTTCAGCTGTAACTGACAACATCCGTGATCTTGCAGGTGCCCTCTGTTATTTTACAGAGGTCATCGATAGACAGTGGGGTGAGATGGTTGGACTCATCGACCATGGATTGTCCATCCTAGAGCATTTGGTGGGAGTGGTGTGACGGCCATGTGAATGTAGGCTAGCAACACCAACAGCTGGAGGTTGATGTGGATGTGCAAGGACACAAAGCCACTCCTGTAGTGGCAGTACCAGCCCCAGCACTGCAGGGGGGTGCTGTCCACACCACACCACAGCAGGCCACATGCACATGGCCCTGGCCAGTCCCAGGAGGCACCTGGTTCCAGCAGACATATGTCATCATCAGGGGAGAGTATCATATCATGGCTTGTACCTGGACGTGCCCGTGGAACCCCTGGCAAACACAGTTCTCTTGTCTGTGGCCGGAGGCAGTGAACTACACACCCTGCCAGGTAAGGTCTGCAGCTGTTCAACAAACACCTGTATAGGGTAGCCACATGGCAGAACTGTGTGCATGCATACTCACACACAACACAAACACAGCTAAGGCAGCCCCATACCTACACACACACCAATCACCATGGCCATATCAATAATTAACACCCCTCACTCACACACATGGTGTCAAATGTATGGCTCAGCTTAGGTCTCTGGCAAACCAACAACACACCCTGTGCATATGATTATACCTGTGCCACATCCCTGTCATCCATAACATTGATGCAGGGACAGGCTAATATTGTTCTGATGCACACGTTGACTGTACTACACTGTACCAATGTACTGCTGAGTAACATGTTGTCAGCAGTAAAGTTTAATGCTTACATGTCAAGAAGTGTAGCTGTCCAGCCATGATGCATTATAGCTGTTATTAACACTGAGAGATCGTGGTCTCCATAATGTTATCCATTTGTGTTGTAGGTGTCCATGTGTCACCAGGAGGATGGTCTGCTGTCATATCTCACAAGAGGTATGGCACTGTGGAGACACCTTGGCTGTGCCATATCCTGGATACAGGTGAACACATCACAGGTCTGTATAACAGTTACTGCCTGCCCCACATGGCCGATAGGTCTGGGATGGTGTATACAGGTGAGTGCATGGTGGCTGCTGTTAGCAGCCTTTCTACAGTGGACAATGATAGTTGTACTGGGTGGTACACCCCACATGTTTGTGTATAACACACACAGAGGCTTAGGTGTTGATGCACTACACAGGGAATACTGTACACATGGATGTATGTACCTGTGCAAGGAACCCATTGTAGCCTATGTAATCCTACTAACCCAAACTATGCACAACAACACATTGAAGAGTAAGCAGTCCACTAGTTTAATGTTATTGACAGTATCGGCAGGGTAAATGTCCCCTTCCCCAATGTAGTGTAATCCTCAACTCAGTAAACATATGTGTGTTGGTGTGGGTGGCAAACCCCTATCCTTTGGAGGGTGAGAGGTGCTGTAGAACCACAGATAGTGTAATAGACAACTACCTAACCTGTTAACATGAACTGTACAGTATTACGACCAGCTACATGGGGGTATACACTCAACAGTAACTGCAATGATGTTGGCTGTGTCCACAACAGCCACACCCAGCTATATATATATATATATATATATATATATATATATATATATATACCAACCCCAGTATTGCTGCACACCTATAGAGTGGGGAAGAGGCCATTTACACATCTAACACTAGTTGTAATGCAATGTATGTCCACAGGATACCTGTGGAATGTTAGCGTATGCCAGGCAGTTCTTGGGCAGATGACCCCCCGGGACACGTATATTCTGCAAACTGAAGTAGATCTCTCCACATACATGCACACTCTTACTTGGCAACACTGGGACTAGACCCCTACCTAGGTATGTAGTGCTACTGATCTGTGTGGCTTTAATTGCACACCACACAGCTTTTAGGATGAGGTGTGCCAGGTTACATGTTACAAAAACAAGTAATCTCCATGGTATCCCAGAAGTCTGAAAACAACCCACTAAAGTGTATTGGGTCCAAAAACAAAACAGCGTAAGAATCTTCTCTGTGTGGAAGATTTTCAGTCCATATATTTCTAGTTAATCACTGTATATTAATCAGATCAGACAATAGTAGTAGAAGTAGCGAATGTAAACTTGTCTTAAGTCAAAACAAAACAAAACGTAATAATAGAAAATATATAATTGTACAGCATTACTAAGTATTCAAAAGTAATCCAAGCAAGGCAGGCAGTCTGTTTCCAGTCGAAAATCCTTTATTAAGTACATTACTTTTGAATACTTAGTACTGCTGTACAATTATATATTTTCTATTATTATTTTTTGTTTTGTTTTGTTTTGACTTAAGATGAGTTTACGTTCGCTACTTCTACTACTATTGTCTGATCTGATTAATATACAGTGATTAACTAGAAATATATGGACTGAAAATCTTCCACACAGAGAAGTTTCTTACACTGTTTTGTTCCAGGTTACATGTTACATGCAGAACATCCCCAGGCATGTACAGTATGGTAATGGGGGATGTAATGGCTGTTTATGGACAATATGTAGTGTGACATACTGTCGCATACACATTGACAAACACATAACAAACACATAACAGTCAGACACACATCTGAGAGACCTGGGCCTATCAGTGCCAACTACCTTGTCAGTGTGTCTATTGTGTTACAGGTAGGTTGTACACAGCACATGCATAACTGGGCTGGATAGTGTTATCAGTTACCTGTATGGTTGATGGTGAGAGTGGTCACCATACAGTGGTACATGGGACATGTACCGGAGGTACCATGGTGTAATGACAGTATACCCAGCACCCACACCCCACTGTGGATATTGTACGCATTGGAACCCATGATAACACTCTGACATACCCACCATCACACATTGATAAGGACTGCAATACAACCCCTTGTTCATCCCAAGAGTGCTACTACAGGGATATGCATCTAATGCACATGCCACAGGCATAGTAGGGTGATGCATTGTCATGCCTCTCCTATGGTCAGCAACATCACTATCCCTAATACTGTGTGGCAATGCATATTGTAATAGGAGTATGTGCCCTCGGAATGCTGTAACCTACATATATACACACATGCACACATACACACACTTGCCAGAACTCAGTGGGTATCCCATGCCTATCAATCCATTTGTACAACAGTGTTGTGCTGGTACTGCATAGCCCAGGTAGCCCTTAGGGAGAACAGCATAACAAGGTACATGTAATGTCCAATACAGCAGCAGCCACATCTAACTATAGCAATGGGGGGGGTGCAGTGGGTGTGAAGGGCCTCAGGGTATTCCCCACTACAGGTTTACAAACACGCAGACACTGATATTCTCAGTAATGCACACGTACACATTTCTCAGTACTAGGGTGCATCAGTGCAGGTGTTCATAGATGTGTACCAGCCTATTGTTCATGGAGATATGGGAAGTGTAGGGGGTGTGGGTACAGTGGTATCATGCCACCTGCCATGAGCCAGCAGGACATCTATCAACAGACACCACTGGGGTGATCCTCAGGGTGAGAGTGACATGCATCAGCCAGTCATCTGGGTGCCTTTTGCAGAGGGCCAGTGAGGTGCTCCAGTTGACATGTATGCAACATGTATTACATAACATGGTCAGTGCCTGTCTTGGAGACCTGTACTCAAGCATGTTCTGTTGACTGCGGTAGTATAGTTGAGGTATCCATGATATGTGGTGCGTACAGGGTATTGAGTCCTATCTGTGGCATTTATAACAAAGCTGGGTAGATATGTCAGTGTCAGTCAAGCATAGATTGCCTGTAAGCATCCAAGATGGATACCTGACATCTGTACATCTGTACAGAGGACTGACAGACATCAGCTAGCCAACTAGCTATGCATTAAGATGAATGTGTTGACAGATAGACATCTGACACTGATAGGTATGCCATTACAACCTGATGGCAGCCCTCATTGACATGTGCTATACACACAGTAGTCTACAGTTATTTTCTACATGTCATATCATTATCCAGTAGGAAATATTTAATGAGACACAGCTCACACACCAAGAACACGACAGTGAGGACTCGCAGTCCATCTTTGCATGCAAGGGTGTTTGTTTCCAGTACTACAATTAGCAATCTATTCTTACTTGGGAAAGCACTGTCAACAGTAGTAATGTAATGATACACTACATGCCAATCTGACTGCATACAACCTGGGATACTACCCATGTATG
Source organism: Protopterus annectens (assembly GCF_019279795.1). Lineage (NCBI taxonomy): Eukaryota > Metazoa > Chordata > Ceratodontiformes > Protopteridae > Protopterus > Protopterus annectens. The sequence continues at coordinate 626,412,585 of NC_056725.1, read as the reverse complement.
TAATGCATTCACATGGATAAGAGTGTTGTACAAGCCATATATACTCAAGTGTCCCAAACAGTAGACTCACATCCCTTGTTACTGTAATGACAGCACATAGACACATGTTATGTACATGGCATTACATACACTTATTACAGATGTCATTACCCTGCTATGTTATCAGACTGGAATGTGAGCACTGGTTACTAGGACTGAGCCATGCTTAGCAGGTGTCAGCATTGCTGCATTATTACAGCTAAGCACATTTGCGCACTGGTAAGTGAACCCTATATGGTGCAAACGCACTTAAAGCTGCTCAGAACTGCCTTAACCACTCTGTATCCAACAGCCCTTGTTCTGCCCAGCAACAAAATAAACAGCCCTTGCAGGTCTTGAAACCAGGACCCTGTACACTATAGTCACAGCAGTTAACCACTATGCCACTACATGTTGCTCTTTTTCCAATATATCTGTCAGTACACATATTAAATAGTATTGCACAATTGCTGTGACTTCTACAATTGTGTAGTACTTCTTAGTGATATTACTGTTGCATCACATATGTTGTTATATCTAAATATACACATATCAGATAAATACGCTGTGATACATCTGGGAAGGTATACACAACAGCAGTGGCAGCTGGTGACTTCAAATCAAAGGGGGGCTGCAGGAGACAGCTGGATGGGTGAGGCCAATGGGAAGGGGTGTGGCCAACTAAAAGGGGTGGAACTATGGTGCAGTTGGATCAATGCTGGGCATGCTTACTAATTTACTTGAAATAAATGCTGAAGTCACTATGGCACATGCTAAATACTCTACACAGCACACATTGGTACATGTATATATGGAGAAATGAAATATCCATTGCAATGCAATTATAGGAACATGTTCAAGCTAGGGAAAAAATTTCTTTAACCAAAGATAGTTATAAATGTTACTGAGCTTCCTACACTGATAAAAACAAAATGTAAACAGACTAAAATAACATGCTAGATAATAACTCCCCACCACCTTGGTACATTAACTTTCAAAAAGGAAAAGACAGAATATACAGTGTGAATAACACACAGGGTGGTATTTTGTAATAATCATCCTGCATCTAAAAAGCAATTGCATTTATTATCACTAACAGGGAAAAAGCATTCAAGACTCCCCCCCCCCACAGAACCGTCCTACCTTGCCTACAGATTTCTCTTATATCCATCTATTCTACAGATTCTGTTTAAGTATGGGAAGCCAGTAAGCCTATTTTAAACAACAACACCGTTAAAATATACTAGACAGAACATTTTTTTCTCTACAGTACCACAAACAACATGGTTACAAATGCATGATATTTTCTGCTGTGGCTAATTATTTTTAGATTTGTACATTTATTGATAAGCTCACCAGCCTGGGCATAAACCCTTACGTCACAAGATGGATCGCAAACTGGCTCTCAGACAGATCCCATAAAGTAAGAGTAGCGGGATCTATGTCCGAATCCAGACCAGTAACTAGTGGTGTGTCTCAGGGCTCTGTCCTGGGGCCCCTCCTGTTTGGCATATACTTCTCAGAAGTACAGGCAAGCACGGAAGGGCTGTGGCTGACTACGTTTGCGGACGACTGCAAACTGGGTGCTATAACAGAGTCTCCGGCCGACATGGAGATCCTCCAGAAGGGCATAAATGAGACTGATGCATGGTGTCAAAGCCATGGTCTCAAGCTAAATGCAAAAAAATGCGTAGTAATCCCCTTTGGAAAAAACAGAGTACCCACAAACTACAACATAGGAGGTAATCCCCTGAAATCTGAAGAAGAAATAAGGGATCTAGGGACCCAAGTAGATAGCCAGCTTTCCTTTGATAACCATGTTGCCAAAGTGGTTAGAAAATCCTTCTATGTGACCCATCTGATCATGAAAGGGTTCACATCAAGATCTAAGGATGTAATGGTGCCCTCTACTCTTCCCTCATCAGACCCATTATTGAGTACAATGCACCAATTGGAATGTACCTGGCTAGACATCTCCAGCAGCTGAAGAGACCACAGAGGTACCTAACCAAGAGGATTACTGGCCTCAAACAGTTGCCCTATGCAGCACGATTGAAAAAGCTAAGACTGTTCTCTGTTGCATAACGCTTTCTCAGAGGCGATCTCTGTCTAACGTACAGAGCCATGTCCAACCCAGAATTGTTGAACATGCTCCATCTTAGCAAAACCAAATCTACTCGAGCTACACGCTCTAGGGATATAAACCTCAACACAACAATGAATAGAACATGCTGGAAGGATAGATTCCCTTTGCAGAGACTTTCCTTACTATGGAACAGGGTCCCGATCTACATAAGACAGAGCCCCTCACTATCACTCTTCAAGAGGAACCTTGATGAGTGGATGGGTAACAGAAAGTTCACACCGGAGATCACACCAACAGCACTACTAGATAGGGGCCAAGGGTACTAGCTGCTAGTACAAGGGTCTGGGAACTACTAAAGGGGCGGTGAATACCGCACAACGTGGCTGGGCTAATATATGCCTTCGGGCAGATAGCTCAGTACCAACCTATGAACCTATTTAGCATTATTGTTAAGAAATTAGACAAGCTGTTCTGAGCATTTCATAACAGCAGGTACTAGAAAAGTCTCTGTTTAACATGTGTAGCAGGAAGTTCATTCAGACATGAGGATTTGCTAGCTGGAAATAAATATTATGCTTGTCCACCCCTAAATATAAGAAATAAATTTGAAAGGTCTTCCACAGCTGTACAGATATGCAGCTGGGAATGCAGTTTTAGCTCAGGAATTTACAAAATAGCAAGATCACATCTAGGATGCCCTCCAAAACGAAGCATACAGTGTGGGAACTGAATTCTAAAACCGAAAGCTCAGCAAAAAGCTTGGGAATAGAGGAAAAATTCCAGCATTATATAAAGAACATAGCAGAGAGGTACACAAATAATCAATAAATATACAACATTTAAACAGATTGTCATTAATTAATGTACTTTAAACACTTAAGAATTCTTCCGAAGTTCCCACAGGTAATAAATGTGCGCTTTTCAGCAACCAAAATGCAAAGCAAAATATAAGATCTAATAGCATATTTATAACATCATTTAACTTAAAGGCAACACAAAAAAAAAAAAAAAAAAAAAAAAAACAAGATGCTCTTGTTGACAAAAAGTTCCTGATTTAGAAATTCATCAAATCCTAGTACTTTGAATTTATATCTCTCCAGTCTCATATACAACATCCTTATTTGCTGAATGTCATTGTTCTTAGTTGTATTAAACATACAATCAGTGTGGTATAGTATGTAAGCACACTTAAACTCTCTGAGCTATAAAACTAAGTATCACAAGGCAGAGCAGAGAGCAGAACTGCATTGCCTGAATGTAAAACAGTGAATTTCTAAGGTCAAGTCAAATGAAAAAGTTCAGTTATTTGGTATACCTGAAAAAGTCTAGACAGGGAAATGTATTGAGTTTGACAGTTTGTGATGAGGGACTAAAATATCTGAAGTCCAGTTACAAGCTAAATTCCAATGAATGTCTGGTTAGAGCTCATCTGCTGCTAGTGCTCCCATTTGCAATCTATACCTTAAAACAAAAAGTTTTCTAGTGGAAACTTAGGAAGATTCGCTATCATCTTAAACAAATATTTTTTTAAGAGTAGGGATACTCTGCAGACACCTGCAGCAAGCAAAATATATACATGCAAATGTTCCCAAGTACAACATCAATAAAGTTAAATTTAGAGTTACGAATTCAATAATCTTCAGGCCGTTTCTTTCAGCAAGTATTCAAGAATTATGACATATGCAATGCTACAGGGAGCTATAGATTTTTCTTTAACTAACCTTTAGTCTATTGCTTCCACCAAGGCTTATGATGTATGCTGTGCTACAGGAAGCTATAGATTTCTTCACAAACTGCTTACCTCAAAAAAATAACTGATCGAAGAGTTTAACTGTCCGATTCAATCCACATTCCACAAGCCCACAACTGACTGATTGATTCTCGCTCTTTTCCCAGCACATAAAGCCCGGGAAGAGAGCGACAACCAATCAGCAGCATTTAGCCCAGCAAGCACGTCATGACGTGCCTGCGGACGTCGCAGTCCGAGCCCCTTCGAATTCTATGCGGTTTGGAACTGCATAGACTTCTGGGCATCACAATGATGCCTTCATTACTCCTCCGGGCTGCAATGAAAACAAAAAAAAAAGCTGTTTAAAACCGCCGCAGCCCGAGGTGGTTAAAGTGCGCAATGCGCATGCGCGTACGTCCGAGTCACGGACTCGAAATTTGTTTAAAGTACAAAAAAAGGTATTTTTTTTTTTTTACATTTTTTAAAACACTTTACTACTTTTTAGCTGAGGGGGCTGCAGTCCAGCAGTCTGATGCCACGAGCCGCCCCTGCACAACAGTAATGTTTACACATGACAAGGATATGGATATATATATATATATATATATATATATCTACATAAGTAGATATATGTGTACATGTTGTTGTTGTTGTTGTTGTGTCTTTCGGATTTTCCCAGGTAGGGGTCGCCACAGTGGAACTCCGGTCCTCCAATGATTGTCAGTAGATTTTTATGTGCCAAGTTGCCAGCTCTGACGCACAACCTTCAATGAAGGTACGCCCATTCATGCATGTTTCCACACAGAAGATGCTGTAGCTGAGAATCTAACAGGACAACGTCTTACTGTGAGGTGACAATGCTACTGCAGCACCACCACCGCAGTCTATATATGTGTACATGTACATACACATATATAGTTTTATATATATATATATATATATATATATATATATATATACACACATGTATCCATATATGTATGTACATCATATATGTATATTATATAATCTGTTTGTTTCTATTTATCTCTGTCTCTCTCTCTCTCTCTCTCTCTATATATATATATATATATATATATATGTAGATATCTATAACTATATGTAGATATTTATAACTATATGTAGATATTTATAACTATATGTGCATATATATATATATATATATATATGTGTGTGTGTGTGTGTGTGTAGACATATATGGATGTATATATGTATATATATATATATATATATATATATATGTGTGTGTGTGTGTATGTAATGAAAAAGAATGTAACTCCCAAAGGATAAACAGTGCCCAACAAGAAATATAAAGTAAAAATGTAAATATTAGGCACTGAACCACAGAGACTGGCATAAAACCAAGGATTTTATTAATATCAGTAAGTGCTTTCACACATATAGGTTGTGTCTCATCAGACCAAATAAACAAAGCGGTGAAACAAAATATATAAGGTATACATTCTACCAATTCATTCAAAACAACCAATAAAAACAGCCTTCCAATTAAAGAAATTGAAAACATTACTTTCATTTAAAGAGACGCCTTGCCTTTAATACTGGCTTGATGAATACCTTACCATTCAAGCCAGGCCATTTTTATCGGGTCTATATCAGTTCATCAAAACAGCTCAACATCAAATACTACAAACTCGAACTGCTAACCACGAACTCTAAAAACATCGAAAGCTCAGAACAGCAAATTTTTTCCCTGGGAAAAAATTTACTGTTGCAAGAAACATACACATAACACCAGCACACCAAAAAAACAGCAATCCACACACATACACTTAAAATCCTACATCTAACACTATACTAAACTGTACATACAGTACTATCTATCCACTATCTTAACCCAAACCCTAACGCTAAGGTCTGTCACTATCGTACACTCACCTCACCCGCTCCCTAACCCTAACTTACATACCCCACCCTAACCCTAAAGTCTATCACTATCACACACTCACTTCACCCGCGCCCTAACACTAATTCACATACCCCGCCCTAACCCTAATGTCCGCACAATCGCACATTTACCTGAACCCAACCCGTAACTTTCCACCACAGTGCTGAAAATAGCGAAGCCACAGAAACGGACAACCAAATTCTTTCCCTAGGAAAAAATTCCGTTATCTGCAGCTTTGCTATTTTCAGCGTTCGCTGTTTTCAGGTCGATATTAGACCATTCGAAGTATTAACACTTCGATGATCTAATATAGACCCATATTTATCAGCCTGCATAGTTAAAATCCAGGAAAGTTCATGACTTTCTGTATAGTTCCTAAAATCTCCTCCCCATTGTTTCTCAAAAACAGTTTCAATTACACTAAAACCAAAAATATGCCCTTGGCCAGAGTCTATAACATGTTAAGCTAGTGCATTTCGTGTATCAGAGACATTAACACAATACAAGGGTTCTCTCATACACTCATACAAGGACCTATTGGTTTTGCCTACATAAAAAACATTGACATCCCCTACAGTTTGCTAAATAAATCAGGTTTCTACTACGGCAAGTGGCATTAACAAAGAATTTATGCTCAATACCTGTGACAGGATGGATAAAATTATTACAGCAATCTATATAGCTACACAAATTGCAGTGACCACATGTCCTCACTCCCTGTATAGACCTGTCAATACTCTTGTTAGAAGAGAAATCTCTGTAACACAACTGTCTTTTCAGAGATTTCTTGTTTTGAAGGTGAACTTAAGTTTCTCACCTACAATTGTCTTTATACGTTCATCAAAATGTAGAATAGACCAGTTTTTCCTAACAATGTCAAGAATGCCATTAACATCACTAATATAAAAAAGGGACATAGATACCCGATTGTCTAAAGCTTTCTCTGCAGGCACAACATCACCAGTATTCCTAGTAGAAAAGAAAGGATGAGCCTTCCCACAACAATGAGTAATACTCTCATGTATAGGACCAACAACATCCTTTGTCCTATAGCCTCTTGCTTTAAACTCATCTTCCAGTCCCAAAATATCAACTCTAAATATCTCATCATTATTATTAAGCCTAGATAATCTCATGCTCTGACCTTTAACAATATTCTTAAACACAAAGCCAGGATGCATGCTATCATGTTGTAGTAGAGTATTCTTTCGACAAGCTTTCCTAAGCAACATAGTTCTAAATCCTTAATGAACATCATATTGTAATTTCACATCCAAAAAATCCATTTCATTATGAGAGAGTTTCCAAATGAAGGCTAGAAAAGATGTAGTATCATGCAAATAACTGACAAAATCAAGGAACCTGGCTTGTGTCCCCTGCCAACAATAAAAAGATCATCGACAAATCTTTTATATAGCCTGACATTAGATGCAAACTCAGATGTAAATACATGGGAAATCTCCCATTGAGCCATAACCATATTGGCATAGCTATTGGCACAACATGTGCCCATAGCTACTCCAATTTTCTGTAGGAACAACTGGTCTCCATAAATAAAAACGTTATTCTCCAAGACAATCTCCAAAAACACACACAACAGATTGACAGCTGGGGAGTCATAGTCACTATATGTCAGTAAAAACTCTTTAGTTATAGTAATACCCTGTTCATGGGGAATACTGGTAAATAAAGAAACAACATCCATAGTCACCAGAAAACAATCCTCATTCAATGACTCAGATTCAAAAAAGTCAAAAAGATCCTCTAAGAATTGTTGAGTATCTCTCAATACTTGCTTCTGCTTATTTAACACAGGCCTTAACTTCTTTCAATAAAAATTGAAAACAGCTCAGTAAGCCAACCACCACCTGACACTATCGGTCGTAGTGGCAGATTCAAAGGATCTTTGTGGAATTTAGGTAGACCCTGGAACAAGGGGATACGTGGATGTTCAACATACAGAAAATCAAAAATTTCCTGTGAAATCAACCGACTGGTGCAGCAGTCATGCAAAGTTGCAAATACTCTTTCTTGCATATCAATAATAAAACCAAAATCAACCTTAGCATAAACATTCAAGTCATCCAATAACTTAAAAATACTATCATGATAAAAAGTATGGTCCTTAACGACTAACGCACGACCCTTGTCAGCATTTTTTATGACTATGTCACTATCCCTCTGTAGTTCCAACAAGGCGGCTCTCTCATCAACATTTAAATTAACAAAATCACATTTCAAACCATCATGTGTGTATACAGTCATTAAATCTTGCTCACACTTCTGATAAAAAGTTTCTAAAACGGGATGCAAATTTGGCTGAAATACACCTTTCTTTTATCCTTTCTTTTCTACTAGGAATACTGGTAACGTTGTGACTGCAGAGAAAGCTTTAGCCAATCGGGTATCTATGTCCATTTTTTATACTAGCGATGTTAATGGATTTCTTGACATTGTTAGGAACAATTGGTCTATTCTACATCTTGATAAACATATAAAGAAAATTGTAGGTGAGAAACCTAAGTTCACCTTCAAGAACAAGAAATCTCTGAAAAGACAGTTGTGTTACACAGATTTCTCTTCTGACAAGAGTATTGACAGGTCCATATAAGGGATGAGGAGATGTGGTCATTGCAATTTTTGTAGCTATATAGATTGCTGTAATAATTTTATCTATCCTGTCACAGGTATTGAGCATAAATTCTCTGTTAATGCCACTTGTCGTAGTAGAAATCTGATTTATTTAGCAAACTGTAGGGGATGTCAATGTTTTTATGTAGGTAAAACCAATAGGTCCTTGTATGAGCATATGAGAGAACACTTGTATTAATGTCTCTGATACACAAAATGCACTAGCTAAACATGTTATGGACTCCGGGCAAGAGCATATTTTTGGTTTTAGAGTAATTGAAACTGTTTTTGAGAAACAACGGGGAGGATATTTTAGGAACTATATGGAAAGTCGTGGACTTTCCTGGATTTTGACTATGCAGGCTGATAAATATCCAGCCTTGTATGTATATGTATATATATGTACATATATATATCTATATATGTTTGTAGATATGTATATGTATATATATATATATATATATATATATATATATATATATATATATATATATATATATATATATATATATATATATATATATATATATATATATATGGGTTCTCCGGGTTTGATCCTCGGCTGGAGTGCCTTCTGTGAGTCTGCATGTCCTCCCTGTGGTCACGTGGGTTTCCTCCGGTGCTCGTTTCCTCCCACATCCCAAAGACATGCTGCAGGTGGATTGGACACTCTAAATTGGCCCTAGGTGTGCGTGTGAGTGTGCCTTCTGTGGAAGGTTGGGCGCCGGGCTGGCAACTCGACACCGTAAAACTTCACTGCCATTCAATGTGCGGACAAGGTGATCCGCTGTGGCGACCCCTAACCGGGAAAAAGCCGAAAGAAGAAGAAGAAGAATATATAGGGTCTATATTATATCATCGAATGCTTAAAAAAGCGAACGATGAATAATCGAACCCATGGAAGAGAAAGTTTACAATCTCGAAAGCTCAGAACAGTGATTTTTTTTCCATGGGATAAAAAAATCACTGTTCCAAAAAAAAAAAAAAAAGGAAAAAAAAATTGAAAATATACATAAAGTGTATTAAGTTTAAATACCACAAATCCACCTTTGTCCCACCAGTGCATCCTTGTGTGTGTCTCTTCCTAAACAGTGTTCTCAAAGATTTACACTTTACATCTAGTATGACTCACCCCAGGTCTAATAATCTCTCAAAGTCTGATATGTTAACTTTACAGGAACTTTCCAACAACAAGAATTTGGTAATCATTTCTGCGGACAAAGATGGTGCTGTGGTTGTTATGAACTGGGCACAATATGATGCTGAGGCTCTGAGACAATTGGATGATGCCAGATAGTACACCAAAATGCTTCTTGATCCAACACCTATGTTTAATTATCAAACTGAAGAATTTTTGGATTCAGCAGTAGAAAATGGCATCATCACACAAAACATTAAAAACATCTCACATTGTCAGATCCGAATAGTCAATATATTTATTTCTTACCAAAGATTCGTAAAGACCCTCAGAATCCTCCTGGTCGACCAATTGTGGTAAGTAATTTAGCAGTCTGTTATCTCACTGGCTTGTTATCAGGTATGATGTCAATAAAGAATGGTGTACTGAACATATGCACCTCTTACTGCATGACATATGTACAAAGGTTGACAGAGTTGTGGCTGGAGGCATAAACACAGGGCCAATATTGACATGTTGCTGTGATAACCTCATACATTTACTGTTGTAACAGGGTTTTTTGTGACATATGCCCTGTGAGGGATATGAAGTCATTAACTCTCATGGCTGTCACCATGTACTGACTGCAATCCTCAAACTATGTTTCTGCAGTTCTAAGACAGGTAATCTGTAACACAAGACACATAAGACTCCAACACTGACCAGTCTGCAGATAACCCTACAGGTGGGTGTTTCCTCAAACACATAACACTGTCATAGGTTCATAGATTAGTACTAGGCTAACTGCCGTTGCGAGCCATTTTTTAAGCCTAGCCAATTATCCCTTGTGAGACTCAAACCCTGCACTTTGTGTTTGTAAGGCAAACACCTTAACCATTAGGCCATCCTCCCAATCACTGGAATTAAATCATGTAGACCAGCCATATCCACGCAAAGAGAGTGTTATTATATATGAGAAAAGACTTCAAAATACTAAACTCTCTAAACTTAATCGAGATAAATGGGACTTCGCCACTAACAATGTTTTTCCGTGGCCCAGAGAGAACATAAGTAGACAGCTTCAGGGCACCATTGCTTCAAATGCTTCAGTAACTACAAAAAAAATGCACCCTACCACTTTAACTGAGTGCAATCGGCCTGAGACTGTTACTGATAGCACTTCCGGTTCCCCGCACATAGAGTTCATTGGCACACAAGCTGACTCGAATGTTGCTTCTGTAGCATTCACTTCACAGCCCTTGGTGGCTGAAATTACTGAAATGATCGCTTTGCAATACAGCAAAGCCGAAACAGGAGCCATTCCTAAAAGAACACGTCCTTTGCCATCCTCGTCAACATCGCATGCCTATATGACATTCACAACAACCGGACAAGATACTCATGCATCCAGGAGTACTGACAGAGTTTTTTTAGTCACCAACAACAAAAACGACTTCTCCCTGAAGGCACCTCTACCATTCAGGAATCGTATAAGAAGCCAGAACCACAAGCGATATTTATCCAGGATAAACCAAACAGAAGGGGTCACTCAATCACCGAAAAGGAGACAAACATAAATACAGGTCTTGTTAATATTTCTTCATTTGAATTGAGTGATGACCAGATAAACTTGCTTAACAAAGGCCTGTCATTTATACCTGCGAAAAAGGCTGATTTAACAGAAATGATAAAGGATTTAAAGTTGTTGGGAAGAAACTTAGCTTTAAAATCTTTGTTTCCTAACAATACAGTGAATGTGAGCAATATGTATAAACATCCTAGTAGTTTTATTCCTAATATTCCACCTAGTATTCAGAGGTTTATTGACATGTGTGAGATGGCTTTTAGAGATATTAATGAGTATGATTTCAGTAACTATCATTTTAGCAATTTAACTGTTAATGAACAAAGAGCGTTGCATGAATTGAAGAACCTACATTCCCTGGTTATCAAACAGGCTGATAAGGGAGGTGGTATTGTCCTATTGGACAAACAGTTGTATATACAGCAAATGCACAAATTATTATTAAATAATGATACATATTTACCTACTTCTAAAGTTACAGTCAATGCTATTATTGACAAAATCTCATTTTTACTTTTTGATTTACTCATCACAGGATTAATAGATGAGTCATTGTTTAAATATTTTAATATTTTAAAACCAATTGTTCCTAAAATGTATGGTTTACTGAAGATCCATAAAGACCTGACTTTACCACCCATGCGACCTATAGTATCGGGGGCCGGCTGGTGCACCGAACCCCTTTCCATATTTGTTGAGGATACTTTACATGGTTTGTTGGAGAGTTGTCATACCATCTTAAGAGATACCAAGATGTTTCTTGAAAGACTACATAATAGAATGGTTAGTATTGATATAGATATGGATTTCGTATTAATTACTATGGATATAGAGTCTTTGTTTACCAGCATTCCTAATTTATGGGGCACGGAAATGATTAGAGAATTTCTTACAACTAATAGGTGCTTTACAAACAACAAAGTTCAACTAATATGCAGCTTGCTAGAAATCATATTGGAAAACAATGTTGTGACATTTCAGGAACAATTCTTTTTGCAAAAGGTTGGCATGGCCATGGGCACTCCTTGTGCCAACAGCTACGCCAACCTAGCCTTAGTTTGTTGGGAAGAGACATTTGTTCTTTCCAACAAAAATCCTTTTATAGAACATGTATTATGGTATGTACGGTTTGTGGATGACATTTTTATGTTATGGAAAGGTAATGGTTTGAATTTTGCATCCTTTGTGACTTATCTACATACTACTACTGACTTCTTAAGATTTTCATGTCAGACTTCTGCTGACAATATTGATTTTCTTGATGTACACGACTAAATCTGACTTGAATAATCTAAGGAGCCAAGTTTTCCACAAACCTACTAGAAAAAAATATATATCTACACAAAACAAGTATGCACCCCAGACATATTCCAAGAAATGTACTAAAAGGGCAAGTGTTCAGGACCCTGAGATTACATAATAATGATGAGGATGCACATGCAGCACTTAATAGTCTCAAATGTGTTTTTTTGCAAAGAGGCTACAATAAATATTGCTGAGATTGATAAAACAGTCTATGACGCCTGGAAATTGAGGCATACTAAATGCAGACCTTATTTTAACCCAGTTGCTAATAATTCTGTTACTATCAGCAATGGTACCCTGCCCACTAATGAGTTTAGAGTAGTGTTTCAGTTTGCTAGCAATATAAATCAATATATTGATGTTGTTAAGAAACACTGGCACCTTCTGCAAGAGGTACCTAATCTAAATGCTATCACTGCAAGTATTCCACAATTTAGTTTCAGGAACAATAAATCACTCAAACAACATCTCTGCAATAGAGAAACACACAAGCTTAATTCTCTCTCCACACGTCAGGGTACATACCCATGTAGGTCATGTAGTGCATGTCCTTATATTTATAGTACAAATACATATATTCATCCAACAAAACAGTTTCATCTGTATTCTTACACATATGCTGACTGTAAAAGTACCGATGTTGTTTATTATGGTTTCTGCAAGAGATGTCCTGTTTTTTATGTTGGTAAGACTAATAGACCCTTCAAAGACAGAATTTTAGAGCATCTTCGTGATATCAGGAATAAAAAACATACAAAAGCACTCGCTAACCATGTCATAAACACAGATCCTTCACATTCCTTTCAGTTTTTTGTTTTACAACAGATACATAAAAATTTGAGAGGAGGGGATATAGAAAACATTACTGAAGGTTGTGAACAAAAATGGATAATGAAACTTAACGCAGATAAATATCCAGGTCTTAATGGCACTACATCTCTGGTTCCTTTTTTGAAAGCCAGACGTCTTAAACACAAATAGTTTTACATATAATATTTATTGTCTTTTATAAATTAATCTTATATGTTATTTTTTATATGCTTGGTAGAGGTTCATGCTATGTATTTATGTTAAATCGACTTATGTTCACTTTTTTGTATGTGTTTTTAAATGTTTCTTTAGGTATGACATCATTAATTATGCTAATTGGTTTCAAGAGTATTTAAGCTATGAGCAGTCTCAACATTTTGTCTGAAGAAGCAACTGAGTGTTGTGAAAGCGCTTACCTCTGTTTTCTCTTGTCATTAAATTAATTTTTATTTTATTAAAGACGCTATTGTGTGTTACCTTGGTGCATTGTTGTTTATCCTCAGTTTTTGATTTTGTGCACCTTGGTTTTACCTACAGCCGTTTTTTGTTTGGCATTTATATCCACACAAACCCTGTTAAATCAACAGTACTCCAAATGCAGAAGAGCTAAACTTACATTCTGTAGTCATGTCTGGAACATCCCCCTCCTGTTTGTTTACCTGTCTCCACAGTGTATGTTGTTAGAGGTATATCCCACTACCATCTGTGATGCTGTTTGCCAAACATCGACATGAAGTCCTGCTCACAGTGAATGGAAAGGGCCAACACCCACATGATGTTCCTAGTTATAGGAGTGTGTATCCATGCAACTGGCTATGGGAATGTTACCACAGCTGTTCCACATGCAATCAGATAGTGAGTGACTGCAATTCGTGCAGAGGCCATCAGCTGATTATGAGCATCACTTACAAAACACATGCTGCTGCCTAAGCAAAGCAGGTGTACTTCTCCACATCCACCAGAGAGGGAGTGAGAGAGACAGACAGAGACAAAGTAAGACAGGGAGGGGGTAGGAGAGTAAAAGCTAAGCATGTTTGTGTCACACCCTTACCAGTACGGTGTTTCAAATCCCTGCCTATGTATTGCTATTACATGTCTATGCAGTTATTGCATGTGCCACAGAGCTTACAAGTTGGGGAGCTGTCCAAAAGTATATATGACGGTGAGTGATATCAGCAACAGTGATAAAGGAGGGATAAGGTAGGTGTACTAAATGTGCCTATACACAAGAACAGGTGTCAAGGATGACACAGCCACACTCTCTCAGGGACTCATATACATTATCACAGTGGGCAGGGTCAGGATTTGACTTCTTAACTAACTAGTTTGCCACACTACAGTAATATGCAGGTATCACATGCACCACAGAGGTTATCAGGCTGATAGGTTGGCAAAAGGTATGTCAAGGTGTCTGACATCAGAAGGCATGCTTCAGTAGGCCAATGGGAGGTGTAGTGAGTATGAAGGGTGTCCAAATCATTATACTCCACACACACACACACACACACACACACACACACACACACACACACACACACACACACACACACACACACACACACACACACACACACTGACATGCATGGGTGCATTGCTTCACAGGTGTGTAGTGGTTGACTGTGCCAGAAGGCTGTACAAGGCTAGGTAAAGAGTATACCTTGGCAGCAGGCCACATGACAATGATCTGCAGTGTGGCTGAGGGGTGTAGTGTCTGGATTGACCCACACAGGTGGGTATTGTATTCACCATCCACTCATCTTGGATACTATTATTGGTGGCCAGTGCTGTGCAATGCTTGCCATGTATATGTTCTATATTCCATAACATGGACAGTGTCTGGGATGTACACACATCCCACATGCATGTTCTGTGACATGTGGAAGTGTATCTGGGATGTCTGGGGCATGTTGTGTAGACAGATTGTTATAATCAGATGTGCCATTCCTGACCTCATGTGGTGAGAACTGGCAATGGAAACCAGGTTGACCCTGCACCTACATTGACAGCATGATACAGGTATTCACTGGTGTCAGTGGCATCTGTCCATACAGTGCATGTGTATAAGGCATAGTATGTCCTTTGTGGGTTACATTTGCTGACTCTACAGTTGTTACAGGTGTCCAGTGGGGGAACACAGCAAAGGAGCACTGTATGCAATGATTTGTCTATTACAGGGATGGGACAGGGTGCCATGTCCTCTGTATTCCACTGCAATCACACCATGGTTACTATCTGTGGGCAATATGCAGGCGACTACCAACATAGTGGTTGTTGCCTAGTTGAGTGTGTTTGTGTATGAGACATGGGTGTGGCATCTGTCCATACAGTGCATGTGTATAAGGCATAGTATGTCCTTTGTGGGTTACATTTGCTGACTCTACAGTTGTTACAGGTGTCCAGTGAGGAACAAAGCAAAGGAGCACTGTATGTAATGATTTGCCTATTACAGGGATGGGACAGGGTGCCATGTCCTCTGTATTCCATTGCAATCACACCATGGTTACTATCTGTGGGCAATATGCAGGGAACTACCAACATAGTGGTTGTTGCCTAGTTGAGTGTGTTTGTGGATGAGACATGGGTGGAGAATGTTCTCTGGGTAATACAAGGGTTTCTTATATTGTTCCCCAAGCCATGCTGTCACATGTAGGGGTATGGATTGTCTACTCCAGCCTCTCTGCTGTTTGACATCTGTTATCCTTGTAAAGTGGACATTGTGACATATAATAGTCCCACCATATAAGAAATTTGCAAAACCCACTCCACAATGGGTCCTGTTAATACACACTCGCAGCTACCTCCACACAGGATACTAATGAAACACCCACACACACACACGCACACACACACACACACACACACACACACACACACACACACACACACACACACACACACACACACCAAGTCTCACAATTGCCATGTCTGGGATTAGAACTCCTACCTAACTAGTTCATCACACTACAGCATTACGCAGTTATAGCACGTGCAATGGAGGTTACTGGGCTATGTTTTCCCCAAAGGTGTATTTCTAAGTGAATGACATCAGCAGACTTGCCAAAGTAGGGCAATGGAAGTTGTAGTGACTGTGAGTGGCCTCAAAAGCATCGATCCCTACACAAACACACACACACACACACACACACACACACACACACACACACACACACACACACACACACACACACACACACAAAGATTTACAGTTATCATGTCTGGGATTAGATCTCCTACCTAACTAATACATCACACTACAGCATTACGCAGTTATAGCATGTGCCATGGAGCTTACTGGGCTACCCCTTCCCAAAGGTGTATTTCAAAGTGAATGACATCAGCAGCCCTGCCAAAGTAGGGCAATGGATATTGTAGTGAGTGTGAATGGCCTCAAAAGCATTGGTCCCTACACACACACACACACACACACACACACACACACACACACACACACACACACACACACTTGCCATGTCTGGGATTAGAACTCCTATCTAACTAGTACATCACATTACAGCATTACGCAGTTATAGCACACATCATGGAGCTTATAGCACTACTCCTTCACCAAAGGTGTATTTCAAGGTGAATGACATCAGCAGGCTTGCCATAGTAGGGCAATGGAAAGTGCAGTGTGTGTGCATGGGCCATAAACCATTTATCTGTAAGCAGACACACAATACTCATGCACACACACAGGTTTATATTCCACAGGTATGTGTATACAACTGCTAGATGAATACTGACTTGTACAGTCATGTTACACAGTTATCACAAGCACCACAGACACTATAGTGCTGAGGGATACCAGAGGCAAATGTTTACAGTGATTGACATTTGCACATCATGTGTTTTTAGCCAATTGGATATGTGCTGGGTGGGACAGGCCTCATGATGGGAGGCTCTTTGTCACTGTCTGTCACTCTCTTCCACACATCTATGTATGTGTAATTTTGACCTATTATAGTGTGCTGTACTTTGATATATGTGTGTATTCCTATCCAATGTTTGTGCAAAGCATGACTGTGTGCAATGCGGAGTGTGTGCACAAACATCTGTGACTGTCAAATAAGAATAGTCCACTGTTGTTGCCAGACATGGGCTTCATTTCTGTAAGTGTGGGAGCATGCCCATTATGACCTTCTGTATTGAATGTGTGAATCCATTTCAGGTAGGTTGTACTCCAGTGCAGGCTTTTGTGTTCTACACCTACAGCTAGCAATCTATTTATGTGGGATATCTGTAGATCGGTTGACAATATGTGGTCAAAATGGGCAAAGGATAGTGGGTTACTGTAGGTAATTGTGTCTGTGCTAATTCTGCTACATGGTTTTGGTGTTAGCAGAGCTATTCAGACATATATACTGTTTTACACTATGCTGTTTTATGTCATCAACTACTGTCAGGTATACATATTTGCTTGTAGTAATTTCCTGGGGAACACAGGGTGAATGCAGCCTTGTCCAATATTGTGGCCTGCAGCCTACATATTCTTGCACAATCATGCCATTCTGGAGGGGAAGCTGCTGACACTTGCTGATAGG
This sequence comes from Protopterus annectens, assembly GCF_019279795.1. NCBI lineage: Eukaryota > Metazoa > Chordata > Ceratodontiformes > Protopteridae > Protopterus > Protopterus annectens. Next base: position 626,394,857 of record NC_056725.1, on the reverse strand, counting down.
GCTGTGTAAATGGTTTAGCATCTTGGTACAGTGGTAGCTGAGGATCCCATGCTTGTACATCCGTCAATGTGACAGTATGACCATATCCTGCTGTGGCTGTACCTCAAAGCTGTACAGATTCACACAGGTTACCCAGAAGCAGGGGTCATATTTCTGGACATTATCCCTTCACATTGTGGTTTACAAGCAAGTTTGTAGCCACCCATTCCTGTGTTTGCAAGCAGGAATAGTAAGTGCACACGGCTGAGTTTCAGACTTCACACAATCCATGGTGTCCATGTTCCTACCCCCCTCCCCCATTATTCTATCTACTTCCAAACATTATACAAACATTATCTGATAAGTTCCCTATAGTTATCACTTCATCCCAGCAGTAATTTGGTGTTGGTCCACAGTTCATGCAGTAGGACATGGTGGACATGTTACTGGGATTTGTCAACATGGCCTTGCATTTGGGTTCTGTGAACTGTGTTATGTTGTTATTTGGGAGTCCATGACATGACATACACTGGCAGTACGGGTGAGACACAGGCCTTTGGCAGGGGACTGTAGGGCATTTGGTAGTGATGCAGGCCAGCTGTAGCAGGCCATTGCATTGTGTCACTCCTACAGTCCCAGACTGCAAGCCACTATATTCCCCTGGGGTGACAGGGTAGGTGTGCAAGGTGTTAATGTCAATACTTTCTGTCATTACTGACCCAGTGGTGTGGATGCTGACAGGGTGCTTCTTACAGCTAGGGACACACCTGCATGGGACACCTCTTCAGCATACTGCATTCTATGGCTATTTCCATACAGAGGTGGGGGTCATATTGCACTCATTCCCAACAGCAGGAATAAGACCTGCGAGGTACCTGTGGGTGATGGTAGGGTGAGCTGGGTGCATGTGTGCTATGGATGCTATTTGCATCTGACTCACAGATATACTGGCTTGTGCAGGGACATCAGCAGTTTCTCAATACTTCATACCTGTGACCTTTGTGGTCTGCCAGTGTTTGGCCAGATGACATTGGTATTCCATACTACAAACCCAACTAATGTGCTGCTATCTTGTATGCACAATTCCAAAGGTGTGTCCATTTAACAGTAACATATTATACACTGTCTGTCTGGAGTACTTCCACCTGTGTACTGTATGTATGTCTGGGTCCACATTCATGCCATGTCCATCTTTCAAATGGTGACAGATATTGCATCCAAAGAATTACTATGGCTTACAGCTGGAATGTATTTTGCTGGGATGCATTGTGTTTGGCACTGCAGTTGTGAGAACTTGGCCCTGTCATCGGCAGTACTGGCTGATGGCCACCAGGACAAACCTCACCATGCCTGCATGCTGACCTCTCTCACACCATATACAACACACACCAACCTAACACATGCAGCCATGTATATTGTACACATGCTACAATCTATCCTGCTACTTTGGCCAGCTCAGGTAATCTGTGTTTCACTGTTATTATACCTACACATACATGTTACTACATTTCTACATAGGATTGTGGGGAGGGGGGAGCACACCTGACAACTGTACACATTTGCTATGACTGTACTGGTATTTCAGGTACTCCAGTTCACTCTGTATTCTGACCTATCATGCAGACTAGAGGCATACCACTGTGCTACCCTTCTTAGGTTTTATTGACCTACATTTCATTTTCAGACTTTTTACCCTTCAGAACTAACATCTCACTGTCTGACCTGTTGTAGTCTGTCTGTGTAGTTCTGGAGGGGGGCTGTTCTCCATAGCCATCAATCAGAGGCCTTAGCACAGCCTTTCTTTGTGTTTGTCTACTCCTGTCCTGCTGGCTGAGATTGTTGATTGGTAAGTGAGCCTCCCTGACTGGCATGTGTGAGACCTATGGACACACATTTGGCCCACCACATGTCCTGCAGTGGATTTTGTCACCTTGTCTAGTACTGGTTACTGTGGTGACAACAGTATTGGTTACAGATTTCATGCTGTCACTATAGGTGTCTTCTATCTGCTGGCATCCCATTCAGCCACCCGATTCCCTTGCATGCTCTCATCCATACCATAGATACAAGTAACAAAACATACTACTCCATTCAGCAATTGATAGGGAGAGTGACTTACCTTGTGGCTGTGCCTGTACTGAGGATGATGCTGGAGGGCTGACTATGTCGGATGCACATAGTACACTCCCTGTACATGGTTAACCACAGGTAGTGTGATGTTTGGCATCCCTTTTACTGTATGTGCGAGTGAGAGAGAGGTGTCATTCCCTGGGTTCCTACTGTGTCAGTATATGTGCTATGCATTGCCTCTTTGCCAAGGCCTGGGCATACTGGGCACACCTCCTTCTGTCTACTGGGGCAGGCTCAAGATGTTCCTCCTCCGAATCACTCTGTGTCTGTGTAGGTCTTGGCAATGGTGGGGGGCTGTGTGGCCCTGCCCTGTGCTGTTCCTGCTGTAGCTGTTTCCGCAGGATCATATTGTGTAGCATGGCACATACGATGACAATTTGGTTACATGTAGCTAGTGAGTACTGCAAGGCTTCACCGGATATGTCCAGGTACCGGAACCATGACTTGAGCATCCCAGACACATGCTCTATTATGATTTTGGTCTGTGCGTGTGCCTCATTATGGAGTTCTTGGTTGGGTGTGTGTTCATTTCTGATGGGTGTCATCAACCATGGCTCCAGTGCGTAACCAGCATCCCCCACTAGGTGGCCATAAGGGATGTCCCCATTGGCAAATCTCTGGTACAGCTGCATTATATGCCAGATGTGGGAGTTGTGATAGCTTCCAGAGCAGCCGGCACACCCGCTTAGGCAATATAAAGAGTGATTTGCAGCTTCAGACACACACCCTTGCTTAGCTCTGCTAAGCTAAGGGCAAACCCAAGCCACAGGGCTCCAATAAGCTTACAGTATGCCTGACACGCCCCTCTTTGATGTCAGCTAGCTCTTAGGCTTGCACCATGGTCTTCCTGCACCTACACGGTTGGGTGCAGGCTAGCCATGAGGGAGAATATGGGATTCAGTATCATTCCCCTCATTTGCATAGGATTGCGTGCTAATGCCTAGTTACATGTCTGACACTGAGCCTTCCCCCTTAGCAACCACTATTCACTGGCCATGTTGTCTTCTGCCTGCCATTGAGTATAATGGCAAAATTGTGATTTTGGATAGAGTGCTTTTTTCAAGTTTTTTTTTTATTTTTGGGCCGATCCCGTTTGCGTGCAGCTGCTCTATGCTTAAACAGCCAAAATTCTCCAAAAACAAAAAAAAAAGTAATTTTTTTAATTTTGCAACTGTTTTCCATTCCAGTGGCCATATATCTGGCTATTGGCATGCTTTACACGTTATATACACCCTTTATTTGGAGCTGTCATGGCTCCATTTTGTAATTTGCAGAAATGTACTCGGTTACTAACCGAGTACATTTCTGCAGATTACACTAGTCCTGCACGGCCGGCTGCCAGCTTCCTGGATCACTAATTCACCTTATTTGCGTGGTTTTCACCTGCAAATGTGGTAATTTGCATACAAGAGCTGTGTCCATGTAGGAATAGTGCAGGAGCACTCATGCAAGTCCCGGGAGCTTGTTCCTGGATCTCTCAGCGGCCATATTGTCTCCAGCAGCTCCTGCACTATTCCTGCATGCCGTGCAGAGCTTGCTGAATCCCGGGGAATGTTTTCTATTTGGGTATCCATCATGTGTGTTCCAGTAGCAGCACAATCTCTGCAGACATTAGTGGTGGGTTCTACACAATGTATCTATATGAAGACATTAGGAAAAGCAAGGGACAACTCTAAGGTATATAAGCCAAATTAACCTCAGTATTTGAATAAAACCAAAAATAAATCCAGTTGGATGCAATAATGGTTAGCCCTTTATATGATCCCTTATTCAAAAGTAACATTCAATGGGCACGTTTGTTTGAAAAGGGCTTCAACAGAGCTAATTCCATACAGCGTTGCTCTGAATTTATACTTTACTCTATTTGGCATAAAAAAATAAACACATCTTATCTATCTGAATTTCTTGAATGCAATATTGTAATTTACATGAGTGAGCTGATAGAAGCTGCAAGTATTGGCTGAGATTAGCTAGAAGCCTTGATCACCTGTACTAATCAGGTGTAAAAGGGTTTTGAAGTGAAATTATAGGTTTGGATGTATGCTGGGTGTGTGTGGTATTGTAGGAAACAATAGTGTGCTATGATTGTGTAGGGGAACCATGAAACAGCAATTCCTGTTTGGTTGTAGTTTTAGCCTCTGGAGTACTCGGTCTGCATAATTATTACTGGTCATGGAGTTTTAATAGTTTGTTATATATTTACACATTTCCATGGATAGAGCCTGTTCCCATCAATATTAAAACATATATTCTGCATATTTTGTAGCTATATTTTCCTCTATCATTCCAAAGATGTGCAGTAGATGGTTCAAACATGTTTTTTTAATAGTGAAGTTAAGAGTAATGGTGAAGGAAGAGTTAGAGACCCCATATCTGCCCATGATTTGAAAACTTGGCTTGATTGTCTTGAGATACATTTCAACATGGTTGAGACTGTAGATAAAGAATCACTACATAGTCAGATTAAGTTGTCTAAATACCATAGTCTGCAAATTGTCAATATGTTCTTGTCTGATTATGTTTGAATACAGCGAGTCCCAAATGGATGAAGGAGATGAAAATTTCTAAATGGTTTAGAAGGCCCACATAGTGAGCTTCTGGATTTATTTAATAGATTAGAGTGTGAGATTATGAAGTAAATAATACAAGACAAATGCTCAAAAACTACATACGTTGGGTACAGAAATTAATGAGTTAAATGTGAGTATGTTAGATGATTTACTGTTTCAGAAATGGGGATCTGTTTATAATAGTGTGATTGCCAAAACTAACAAAATCTGTGCCACTATAAAATAAAAGAAACAGTGTAAATACAAAAGTGAAAAGGAAGATTATGTTATGAAGCATCTCTATCCAGCAGTGCCAGCAGTAAAGTCAGGGCATTATGAAAAACATGACGTAGATACAATTGATAAAGGAGATGATAAGATCAACAATAATAAATTCCCTGATTTTTCAGATCATGCTCCAGTTTGGAGGTCACACAGGTTAGTGGAAATGAATTTGAAGGAACAACACAACTTGATGAAATATGACCCTGGGAATCAGAACCATGGCAAAGAGCATGAAAGAGGCAGGGGTAAGAAGAGATATGTTTTGGAACTATTGACCTTGAAGCTTTGGATTATGACTATAACTTTCACCCTTTTTCTACAGAAGGTAATGTGTATAAGATAAACAGTGAAGAAAATCAAGCCAAAGGGATGATGACTGACTCCACAAACAAATGAAAACTTTCAATGCAACAGTAGCCAGTCAGACATGGTAGATGCAGGAAAAAATGTAATACTTTTAAAGAAAGACAGTAAAACAAATAAAAACAGCAGAGTAAAACACCAAGTAAAACAGATAAGCACATTCACTCCTGTCCTGGAGCTTCATCAGATCCGATCACATAAATAACGATCTCTCTAACATAAATAAATATGAGTAGTGTGATGCCCGTGCCCTGTCCCAGCAATCAAGGAGCCTTAATCCTCACCACTAACACCAGTGCGAGGCCTCCATATAGGGAAAGGATAATAAATACACACACAGTAAAGTACAATTTCCCTTAAGAACACACAGAGATAACAGTCAGTTTGGGGCTGCTTTCTCCCTTTCTCTCCAGGTCCCCAATAAGACTCCCACTGGCTCAGCTATAGGGTTCAAATTTCAGCCTAGTGGGAAAGCTAAAACCTCCTCCACCCACTCTGTCCAACCAGTGCTTTTTGTTCCTGCCCAAGTAGCTGACACACACACACACTTTGAGATAAGAGTTATATACAACCACACAGACACTCCTGGGGAAGGCTGGCACAGGTTCGCCAGCTGTGCCCCTTTTCTGTCCAGTCTAAAAGGTAGTACCAGCTGCCACCACCCACTAATATCAGCTACTCAAAGGCCCTTCTGAAAGGGTGTCCAATTATTACTGTGCAATATTATTATCCAAATGGTAAGTGTGACTGAACAATCAAGGCTTATTAGAGTGACTTGGTACAGTATCACTATATACATGCAATGTACTCTAGAGCTTAAATTAACTCTACATAAAACAGCCACAGTTGAAAGGTTTAAAAATATTTAATAATAAATAATAAAAACACAAGACAATACTTCTTACTACACAGTGCTAGTCAAGAGTTCAGAGATCACAGAGAAATACTTAAAATAATATGGTAGAAAAGTTTCCAACATCACAGAAAACAAACTAGTCTAATCTTCCTATTTCCTAGCTATATCTAAGAGAAAACACAATTCTAAATAACTTACATATACAGCAAAGCAGTGCTGGAGATGGATGTTCTCAAGACAAAATGCTCAGAGCTCTCGGATTCTCTCTCTTTAAATTGATAACACAGAGCTGCTTCACATGACATCATTCTTCACACTTCTCTGGTGTTCCCAGGCTAACAGAAACTGCATTTACATTCTTTACACCTGGTCAGAAATCAGAGCAATAAAGGACATTTATACATGCAAATTCTAGCCATTAACTCTGGTCTTAAAACAATAGGCAGGATGCCTCTCTCTAGACATATTGGCTCCGAACTATGACATCAAAGAATTGACTTATCAGCTTTGTTACAGCAGAGTGCACTGTTGTTACATTTTTGCAGTTCAATATCCAATGCAGTCTTTTCACACTTAAGAGAACAAGCCTGTGGCTTACATTAATATTTACAAATGACAGAATTATCTACAAAATTCTATCTGGCTAGGTTGGCAGCCTTTACCTATCTTCAAACAACTCCCCCCCGGAGAACTCAAGCTAGTTTTTCAAGTGACCCTTGAGAAACATTGCTTGAGAGGGTTAGGTCTATATGAGTATACCTTACCCCATTCCCTATCTTGAGAGCCCATCTACGTTAGCATTGCTAATCCCACTACGGTGCTGCTCTGACATATCATATGCTTGCAACCTTAGGCTCCATCTTAGCAACTTGGCATTTTGCTGGCTGGCTCTGTTCTTCCTTGTCAGGTTTGTGAGGGGAGCAGCTATGCTACTATAACTGGGGATGAACTTTCTGTAGTAACCTGGTATCCCTAAAAATGCCCTCATCTGCTTTTTGGTAACAGGTGCAGGCAATGCCTGAATGGCTTCTACTTTGGCAGGTTCTGGCCTGATCTTACCACTCCCCACTCTATGTCCCAGGTAGGCGACCTCTGCCATACCCACCTGACATTTGCTCAGCTTAATGGTCAACCCTGACCTCTGTAGTTTGCCCAGCATCTCTCTGATATGCTGAAGGTGCTCTCACCAGGAATGGCTGTAAATGGCAATATCATCTAGGTAAACAAGGGCAAACCCTCCTGCTCCTGCTAGGATATGATCTACCAGCCTCTGAAAAGTCACTAGGGCATTTGTCATCCCAAAGGGAATCTTTGTGAACTCATACAAGCCAAAAGGAGTCACAAAGGCTTACTTCTCTTTAGCACTGGGAGTCAAGGACACCTGCCAGTAACCCTTGGTAAAATCAATGGTTGTAAGATGCTTAGCCCCACCCAGCTGCTCTAGGGCCTCATCTGTCCTAGGCATAGGGTAAGCATCTGACTCTGTGTGACTATTTAATTTCCTGTAGTCCACACAGAACCTGGTGCTGCCATCCTTCTTTGGCACTAGCACCACTGGGGAGGCCCAGGGACTGTTGGACTCTTGAATCACCCCTAGTTCCAACATCTCCTGTATCTCCTCCCTCAGAGTCTGTTTGACTCTCTCAGGCACCCTATAAGAGGCCTGCCTAATAAGCCTTTGGGGTCCTGTATCCACCTGGTGCTGCGCCAGGTGGGTGCACCCTGGTTTCCTGGTGAACATGTCCCCAAACCCCTGAAACACTGCTTGGATTTCTCGAACTTGGGTAGGAGATAGCTGCTGGGGGGGGTCTATATTATAACATTGAAGTTCGTAAACATCGAATGTTATAATATCGAACCCTAAACACCAAAATCCGAAAACATCGAACAGTCAGAATAGCAAATTATTTCCCAGGGAAAAAAATTGCTATTCCGAGAAACATACACACAACACAAACACACAGAAAAAACAACAATCCACACACATACACTTAAAATCCTACACCTAAACCTAAACTAAACTTTACATACACTACTAGCTATCCACTTACCTTAACCCAACCCTAACCCTACGGTCCGTCACTATCGCACACTCATCTCACCTGCACTCTAACCCTAACTCACCTAACCCACCCCCTAACCCTAACCTACACACAACCACACACTTACCTGACCCGCGCCCTAACCCTAACTCACCTAACCTGCCCCCTAACCCTAACCTACACAGAATCGCACACTTACCTGACCCGCACCCTAACCCTAATGTCCACACAACCACACACTTACCTGACCTGCTCCCTAACCCTAACTCACCTAACCCACTCCCTAACCCTAACCTACACACAATCGCACACTTACCTGAACCCGACCTGTAATGTTCCAACATATTGAACGCTGAAAACAGTGAAGTCACAGCAATGTCCCACCGAATTCTTTCCCTGGGAAAGAATTTGGTGGCCTGCACCTTTGCTGTTTTCAGCATTTGACATTACGGGTTCAATATTATAACATTCAATCTTTGTAAAATTCGATGTTATAATATAGACCCACTGCTGGGACATTGCTAACCCTTCTGCTGAGGTGTCAGTCCGAGCCTCACTGAGATCAGTCTCCAGATCTCCCTCAGACTCCTCCTACAATCCACTGCAAATGCTCAGCATAAGGGTCTCCCTATTATGGTAAGGTTTCATCATGTTAATATGGTACAGTTTGTGCCCCTACCTTCTGCCTAGCAGTTTGACCATGTAGTTAACATCACTTACCTTTCTTACCACCTTGTAGGGTGTATCCCAAGCTGCTTGCAGCTTGTTGTGTCTGACAGGAATGAGAACCATTACCTGCTGCCCCACAGTATACTCTCTAGCTCGGGCATTCCTGTAATACCACACCTTTTTCTGTTACTGGGCTTCTGCCAGGTTCTCCTGGGACAAACCCATGAGTTCCCTGAGCTTTGTCCTGAGGTTTAGAACATATGCCACAACAGACTCCTTGTGAGATTCACACTCACCTTACCACTCATCCTGAATTAAATCTAGAGGTCCTCTTACCCTAAACCCATACAGCAACTCAAAGGGTGAAAAACCTGTGGATTCCTGGGGAACTTCTTTGTAAGCAAACAACAGATGGGGAAAATATTTGTCCTACTCCCTCTTAAACTGGTCTGCAAATGCCCATAGGATGGACTTGATTGCAGAGTTTAACCTCTTAACAAGACCATTAGTCTGGGGATGGTAGAGGGTGGTCTTCATGTGTTTCACCCCACAGTACTTCCACAGACAAGCCAGCAGGTCTGACATGAAATTTGCACCTCTGTCAGTCAGTATTTTGTTTTGGGAAACCTACCCTGCTGAAAATCTATAACAAAGAATTTGCCACCTTTTCTGCCTCAATAGAGGACAAAGACACTGATGCAAGGTATCGTGTAGCATAACCCACTACCACTAGGATATAATTGTTCCCTGTGGAACTTGGGGTACTCAGAGGCCCCACAATATCCATAGCTACCCTCTGAAATGGCTCCTCAATCACAGACAAAGGCATCAAAGGAGCTCTCACCTTGTCTCCTGCCTTGTCTACATTTTGGCATTGCTCACAGGCCCTGCAATATCCTGTTACATCTCTGGAAATTCCAGGCCAATAGAAGTTCTGCATATTATGTCTCTTTGTATGTTTTATGCCTATATGACCTGCAAAGGGAATATCATGGGCTATAGCTAGAAGCACCAGATGGTAGGTTCTAGGCACTACCAACTGCTGTACACTCTCACCCTCTAGCCCTCCCTCAGGAGTCCACTCTTTATACAGTAACCCTTTGTCCCAATATACAGATTCCCCCTTCCCTTGAGAATCAGCTGCCTCGCTAGCTACCTGCCTCAGGTACCAGCCTGTCTCAAATCTTTCTTTGTAACCCTTTCTAGCTCCCCTTCCACAGGAAGTCTGGCATTCTCTGACAGTGGGTCCTCATTGTCAGCCTGGGTACTACTACTCACCTCTACCTTTGCAGTCACTCTGTCCAAGGGAACATCAGCACCCACAAGCTGCTGTGGCTCACCTTCAGTCTCACTGCTACAGAATAGCTCCCTCCCTAAAGTAACCACCTCACCATTCCTGGCTGCAAGTATGCAGTCTGTCTGGGTCTCCCCCAGGCTACCAGACCCACATGCTTATTTCCTAGCCTGACTGCGTGTAACTGCATAAACACATGGTACTGCCTCATCCAAATCCTTCCCTATCAGAACATCTGCAGGATGGTAGTTCAGTATGCCTGTTGTCTCAAGACAACCTACTATTGGCATTTTGTCTTACCCATTTACTGGCTCACTCACCTTTTGTTCCCCACCTTGCCTCTGCGGACATCTATATGCCACATGGCCACACTGATTGCATTCAAAACTTTTAACCCTAAGTCCTGGATGTGTACCTGGACTATTGGCTTCCCCTGGTTCTGGCAAATTCTGTTGGGGCAGTCTGTGATGCCCACCATGGGTTCCTTTAGACCCATGAGCAGTACTGGGGTGTCTCTTTCCTGTGCAGGGATGCCCTGCCTGCTGGTTATAGGTCTCCCTTCTTCCCCAAATCGTCTGAAGTAGCACATTGTCTATCAGCTAACCAAATCCTTATGTCCTCAGGCAAAGTGATAAGGGCTTGTTCCCCCACCAAAAGGTCTGCCAGCACTTCAACAGTGGTGACCTGACATCCACTCATCCTCCTATGAAAATAAGTGCTCAGTTCAGCAACATATTCACACACACACAGTTTCGTCTGCCTTGTATCTATGCTCACAAAACTTTTTCCTATAAGTTTCAGGTGTTAACTTAAAACATTCTAAGTGATTTTTAACAGCAATATAATCAAAATACTCACAATCAGCAAGTATAGACAACACAGTTACAGCTTTACCATGGAGTAAGGGGGCCAGGAACTGTACCCAGAGCCTTTGGTCAATATCATACTGTTTACATACCCTCTCAAACATATGAATGAAACTGTCAAAATGATCCCCCTCTTTAAACTGCAGAAGAAATGTACTGACATTTTGTGCTTCTGGGGTCCAGTTGCTCTCTTGCCCATTGCCTCAATGATTCTGGTGAAGAGTCAGCATCTCCTTTTCATGCTGCCTCTGCCTTTCCTTTTCTTCAGCTTCCAGGTGTAGCAGTTTCTCATTCTCCTCAGCCTGCAAACATCACATTTTCTTCTTGTCATCACTCTCTAGATGCTTCAGTCTCTCAGCTATTTCTATTTCCACATGCCAGGCCTCCAACTCAAGTCTCTTTAGCTCCAGATGGATTTTTAAGTCCTCTGCAGAAAGGTTGAGCTGTCCATTCTCTGAGGGTGGTACATCTCCACTGCCAGTCTGATCATCCTCCTGGTTGCTGTTTTCTGATGCAGCTGTGACCAAAGCTGCAATCATGTCTGCCTTAGTCAGGTTTCCATGCACCAGTTCCCTAGCCTGGCACATCTCAGCCAGCTGGCTCCTTGTCAGCTTTCCGTACTCCTCTGCTGGCATTCTGTCTGCTCTCCCTGACTAACTAAGCTTACAAAAAAAATAAAATAATTGTGATCTGAACTCTGAGTATTCACTGTGTGGCTTATTTAGAGTACAAAACACCTTCAGTGATCACTGTACACAAGCTACAGGAATTAACACTACCCACACCACTACAAGCCAATTATTATTTGCCAACCAATTAATATGTGGTGTGGATATCCCACCACTGCCAAACAATTAATATGTGATGCCCGTGCCCTGGCCCAGCAATCAAAGAGCCTTAATCCTCACCACTAACACCAGAGTGGGGCGTCCATATAGGGAAAGAATAATAAATACGCATACAGTAAAGTACAATTTCCCTTAAGAGTACACAGAGATCACAGTCACTCTTGGGCTGGTTTCTCCCTTTTTCTCCAGGTCCCCAATAAGACTCCCCACTGGCACAGCTATAGGGTCCAAATCTCAGCCTAGTCAGCAAGGTAAAACCTCCAGCACTCTCTCTGTCCAACCAGTGCTTTGTGTCCCTGTCCAAGTAGCTGACACACACCCTTTGAGATAAGAGTTATATACAACCACACAGACACTTCTGGGGAAGACTGGCATAGGTTCTCCAGCTGTGCACATTTGCTGCCCAGTCTAAAAGGTAGTACTAGCTGCCACCACCCACTAATATCAGCTACTCAAAGGCCCTTCTGAAAGGGTGTCCAATTATTACTGTGCAATATTATTATCCAAATGGTAAATGTGATTGAACAGTCAAGGCTTATTAGAGTTACTTGGTACAGTATAACTATATACATGCAATGTACTCTAGAGCTTAAATTAACTCTACATAAAACAGCCATAGTTGAAAGGTTTAAAAATATTTAATAATAAATAATAAAAAACACAAGACAATACTTCTTACTATACAGTGCTAGTCAAAAGTTCAGAGATCACAGAGAAATATTTAAAATAATACAGTAGAAATGTTCTGACATCACAGAAAACAAAGTAGTCTAATCTTATTATTTCCTAGCTATATCTAAGAGAAAACAGCATTCTAAATAACTTGCATATACATCAAAGCAGTGCTGGTGATGTTGGATGTTCTCAAGACAAAATGCTCAGAGCTCTCTGATTCTCTCTCTTTAAATTGATAACACAGAACTGCTTCTCTGATGCTCCCAGGCTAACAGAAACTACATTTACATTCTTTACACCTGGTCAGAAACCAGAGCAATAAAGGACATTTATACATGCAAATTCTAGCCATTAACTCTGATCTTAAAACAATAGGCAGGATGCCTCCCTCTAGACAAATCGGCTCCGAATTTTGACATCAAAGAATTGAATTATCAGCTTTGTTACAGCAGAGTGCACTGCTGTTACATTTTTGCAGTTCAATATCCAATGCAGTCTTTTCACATTTAAGAAAACAAGCCTGTGGCTTACATTAATATTTACAAATGACAGAATTATCTGCAAAATTATATCTGGCTAGGCTGGCAGCCTTTACCTATCTTCACAAGTAGAAGGGCATGCACTGTTAGAGAACATCAAGGCATGTTTTGCAGTAGTAACCATATTAAAAACTTTTCTTTGTTGGGGGGAAACAGTCATTTCACATGATGAATATGCATTGCATCACATAATAGTGTTAAAGGGTAGAATACATACCTGTCAACTTCTTTGCTCAAAAATCAGAGAGAAAGCCAAAATTAAGACAGGCAAAGGTCCAAAATCAAGCTAAATTTTAAAATAATGCTTACATTTAAAACAGTTACACATATTGTTGTTGGTAAAAAAAGCATGCCTGATTGCCAAGTGACTCTTGTTCAGTGATGTAAGACATCATATAAGGGATAATCCCAATTTTAACTGCTATGCACAATAGATTCTGCTGAGAGGGTGTACCAAAGCATGCAAGTACTGAATGTCCTCAAGTGATATATTTAGTAAAAACTATTATTTCAGTATTTGACATGAGTTTATACCTTCCATTTGAATGAAAATGTATTGTATATTTTTATATTATGCAATGTTTTTGTTCACTTTAATCTGTGTTGTCTGATGTACTGCACATAAAATATTTAATTTTGTCATACATAAGAATTTGTACATTCAGAGACAGCAACTATCATCATTTGTGCAGTGGTGAGTGTGAAGTGGCAGCAGTGTTTGTTTACATGGCAGGATACTAATTATAATCAGTAATTGTCTCACTACTGTGTTTCAATGAAATGTTGTGTATTCCTACTTTAAAGTTGCAGGTAAGTGCCAACTGTAAGAATGGTAATGTATAGAACATTGGTATTAATGGCTGCAATCTTATGTTATGTCATACAGATTTCTTTCCACACTTTCCTGAAGTTTTAACCAGTATCATAACAAGAATGATATGCATACAATTGTAAAGTGCCATAAGCACCCCCATTTTTAATAACTTATTCCCTTTTGGCCTGTGTTTGTGAAGGTGAAATTGTAAATAACAGAAAGGTGACACTTGAATCACTGTAGATTAAGGTCAAATGTGTCATGCACATTTCCTAAAGATAGGCTAGGAAATGGTACAAGTGATTTAGAAGGGGGGGGTCTCATGAGAGCTGAATTATGAGTTGGTCCAAGGTTGTGACTTACTAGATGCAGGAGATGCTGCAGATACCCATCTGGTAGTGCTATGGAAACAGGATCAAGATCTCAAATTAGAGATTCTACTAGGTGTAGATAAATGCTGATGTGGTCTGCTGTTGTGTTTGTTCTCCATGATGAATTACAGTACTTTCATGATAAGTGTTTGTAGTCTCAGGTGACCTGCCCCCCACATGTCTGGAAAGTACCTCATCTAGTTCCCCTTCCAAGGCTGACTCCTGCTTGAATATGATAAGTTCTAACTAGTGTATTGATGGAAGAACTTATCAATGTTTGGTGTGCCACCATACTACACATCAGTGTGATCATGGCATTATCCCTACTCTGTGTCATTTCCATGTAGTGATGGAAATCTTCACACATACCCTGGAGGACTCTGACCATTTCCAGTGCACTCACTGTGGTACTGTTCTGAGCCCTAACAATGTTACACCACATTTGCTACTGGGCAGCCAATGCTTTACATATTTCCTGTGGTAGCTGTAATAAATTCCTGCACCTGGCTCTCCTTTGTTAAGGTATTACTGTGGACACTGTTACCTGTGAATGTCTGCCATTACCCTGGGAGTGCTCACCTGGGTTTGAAGATACTGGTGCAGAACTGCAGGGGGTTTCTCTATGTACAAGTGTGAGTTTGATGTCAGCATGCACTTGACTTTGCCATGTGTTGTCTCTTCCTGCAGAATTACTAACATGTTGTGGGGTGTGAGATCTTTACGTTAAACTTGGGGAGTAAGTGCCACTTTCCTCTGACTGTCACATAACTATAACTATGGTATCATCATCATCATCATTTTCAACAGCGATTCTGTTGCTAATATCCTCCAAATTTATTGGTGTAGTGGAACTGGTTGCTTCTGCTGATAACCCTGCAAAAATCATTTGAAAGCATTACTAATAAAGAAACAAAATACACTGCTATATGCTTATTAAGGAGGTGTGGGGGGACTTACCATGCACACTGTCTTCACTATCATGCTGTGCAGATGTAGAAGGTTCATCTATTAATAGTAATTGCCTTTTTCTATTTTGTATACTGTGATTTGTTTTCTTTACACTGTGTTTTACTTGTATTCTGCTTTTAACTGCATATTAAAACTTGAAAGTGTCCACAGCTCTGTCCTTTGTGAGTCAGACAGAAATTTTTTCTCACCCTCTCACCTGGTTACTGTTGTGTTCTTAAACACCACTGCCTTTCTAGTTGCCTGCCACTTATGTTAGTTTGACCGTATATCTCATTTCCTCTCTGCTTTTACTGGCTAGTGTGAGTAAGTACAACATTTTCATTTTGTGAAATAACTCCCCTTCAACTATTTAAATTTATTGGCCATCTTATTGTATTCCATAGTACCAGAATACAAAAGTGACCACCCCCTTTCAAGCTATCTTGCTGTTTTAAAAATAGTGACTCTCCACTAAAACTTAACTTTTTAGAGGGGTAAAACTTAAGTTACCTACTTTTACATCTAACTCCTCTAGTGCACACTGCAGTGTTTAGGATAAACCATTTTTTTCATCTTACCTTTAAGCATCTATTGCAAGACCACCAGTTATTGGAGAGCCCACATTCTGCCACTCGATAGTCATCTTTGGATTAGTGCTTCTGTTTTCTCCTGGTGAGAGGAGTGCAGTTACATTATTTCCTGGAGACTGCTGATCATCAGAAAGCTTAACAGCTGCTTTATAGGTGACAGCTTTGAATCTGTGCTTATATTCTGATCCTGGTGAAAGTAGGAGCAGAGTGCATTGATTCCTGACTCTTTCTGGTTGAAGAGTGAGTGTCTGTGCTTAACGTACCTGATTGGTCTGGTTGCTATTTGAGGCATCTATTGGAAAAAGGCTACAAGCCTGCAGACCCTTGCATCATCTGGGACAAGACTGTGGATCACCAAACAGGCTGTGGCCTGCTTCTCTTCTTGGGATTGGTGCTAACATTTTGCTTCTGGTGAGAGAAGAAGCAAAGGAGTATTGTATCCCAACAGAGTGAAGCTGTGCTGAGACCAGCATTAGTAATAGCCAGGCAGTAGCCACTCATATAACTCCCCTCTTTTCATCATTCTTGACAAGCTAATTCTTTATTTTTTAGTAAGTACTGCTTGATTTCTTTCTAACTTCAGAATATCTGCCTAAATACTTCATCCTTAAATTTTCAGGGTCTACATATTAGTTTCCTCTCAAGTGTTTGGCAGTGCTCTATACAGACTCAGACACCTTGAGTGACATTTCTCCTGTAAGAGGAATATATAATGAAACAGCTCCAGTACTTAGTAATAATGGCCATCCTTCCTAGCATGTCTAAAGGTCAGTTCCCTGTGCTTTCTTCTATTAACTTGATGAACTAGGGCATTCTGAGGCAGTGTAGCAACTGCCTCATGTACACAGACAACCCACTCCTCTTACCTCCCAATACTCAGACTTGTGAGAGATGCACTTATATATCCAAACTGGAAGCCATGCACTCTCAAGCCAAGACCGGAATAGCTGGTCAAGAGAAGGTCAACACCTGCACCACACCACATGCAACACATAGCCCTCCAGAACACCCATCATCACAGCTCTCACATAAAAACACAAACCACACACCCATCTTCACGGAGGCTTTCAATGGAAATCTACTCAAACAGCAGAGACCTCCAAGGCAGAAATGCACTCGACCTCCACAACACAGCACAAACCACAAGACATGTAGCTCCCCTACACAGTGTGCCCCTCAACCTAAGCCCCAAAGGCAAAACAGCTTGAGCAATACACTAATCATAGGTGACTTGATAGTGAGGCACACTGATGTCCTACTCACTAGGTTGAATAAGGAGAAGGTAACAGTCAGCTGTCTATCAGGTGCCAGAATCCAACACATAACTTACACACTCAGGTCACTCCACAACAAGTACAATTATGACTGTGTCACTGTCCATGTGGGTGTTAATGACCTGAGATACACCTCCCTGGGCAACATGAAAAGAGACATGGAGGAGCTCTCGGATTATGTGGGCCAGGCAGGTATAAGCCTAGCCCTGAGCAGTATCCTACCGTCGCCCAGAATGATACTGCAGTACAAGCAGAAAAAGATTGACTTTAACAACTGGCTAAGTTTCTGGTGTCATTCTAAGGGGATCCAGTATCTGTCTGCTTGGGATGACATGATTGACAGGCCTCAATGCTTTGCCAGAGATGGCCTGCATCTGTCACCCCTGGGTTTCCGGATACTGGCTAAGGCTCTTGCCAACCCTATAGTGCTTTTGTTTAGGTGATGTTCCAAGGACCAAATTACCACTGTCACAGCTATAAATAAATGCAATCTGAGGGTCATGCTGCTCAATGCTAGAAGTCTAAATCTTAATATGCACTTGCTCGAAGTGCTCCTCAAAATGGAGAACATCGACATTTGTGGTGTAACGGAAACCTGGTTTAAACCAGCAGAAAGCACCCCTGTGCTACCAGGCTATAACTCATTCCACACCTTTCGGCCCAAGAACATAGATCAAAGCTCCAAAGGCAGTTGTGTTTCCATATTTATAAAGGATGTGCACACCTCCAGACTAGTACCCAAGCATAACACATCTGAGATACTTCAGGTACAACTAACATTGGGTAAGACAATGATTCAGGTTGTAGCCTACTACAGATCCCCAACCATGTCACAAGGCTCTCACTCCACATTCCTAAGCACCCTGGAAACTATTAGGGTCCAACCCAACACTCTCATACTAGGTGATTTCAACTACCCCTACAGCAACTGGGAAAACTACTCATGCACCAATACAATGGCCCAATGCTTCCTAGACCAGCTCATTCATACCCCACTAGAGAAAGCAACATCCTTGATCTGGTTGTTACTAATATGGGCAACTGTTGGTCTACAACAATAGTCAAGTCCTCCCTGGTTAGATCTGACCACAAACAAATCACCATGGAAATCCACATCTCACCCATACCCCCTGCAAAGGTAACCACCATGGAAAACTTCTCCAAAGCTGACTTTGGGCTCCTAAAAACAGAGGTGGCTAACTTCACGGCACCCATGTCAATGGATAATAGATGCATGACCGCCAAATCATACACAGATATACTGTATGAACAAGTACATAAATGCATGGAACTAGCCATACCCAACAGAACCAAGATGCTCTCCTCCAAAAAACGAAGTCAATCTGGTGGTCCCTGCCATTAATAAACTCTACAACAGAAGGAAGAAACTGTTGCAGAAAAAGGTGAAGTCTCAAGACTGGAAAAACTCCCTTATCAAATTCAACAAAAAGTTAAGATCCCTCATCAAAACCTCTAAAGCCAGCTATGAAGGCAAAATTGCGGCAGACACTAAAACAACCACAAAGCCATTTATAGTTATATCAAGAATCTTCACAGCAATACCCAGGTTTGCTCTGAGTTACTGCACAATGGTACCTGCTATACGGAGCCAACAGATATTGTCAACATACTGGCTGACAGATTCAGTGCCAACTTTACCTCTCTCTCCCCCTCTAAAGGACCAATCACAATACCGGAGGAATGCCAGGCACCCAGAATTACTGCAGCACAGGTTAAAGCTGCATTGTCCAAGGTCAAGAATACAGCTTCCATGGGACCCAACAATATCCCTGGATGTGTTCTATATGAACTGCAAAGTGAACTGGCACCACATCTGTGTTCCCTGTTCAATCACAGCCTCACATCAGACTTTGTCCCCACCAAATGGTGCACTGCTACAGTCATCCCTCTCCATAAAGAGGGAGTGACTACAGACCCTGGGAATTATCGCCCCATTAGCCTGATGATTCTGATATGTAAGGAGCACATCATCATGGACCTAATTAACAAGGATATAGGGAATCTCCAAACACTAGATCCCACACAATTTGGTTTTATGAAAGGTAGATCATGCTTGCTCAATCTGGTTGACTTCTTTGAGTCAGTCGCCAGAGCTGTGGATGAGGGCAAGGCAGTTCATACAGCCTATCTCAATCTGGCCAAGGCCTTGATACCATTCCCCACTCAGGAATTATTGATAAACTCACCAAACTAGACATCAACCTCTATATCACTAGGTGGGTTGCAAATTGGCTCACAGAACCCACAGTGTGAAAGTAGCGGACTCCAAGTCATACTGCTGACCAGTCACAAGTGGAGTCCCACAGGGATTGGTCCTGGGTCCTCTCCTGTTTGTCATCTACTTCTCAGAAGTTCAGGCCAACATGGAGGGACTCTGGCTGACCAGGTTCACAGACAACTGCAAGCTGGGAGCCATTATTAACTCCCCAAGTGATGTAGACATCCTACAGAAAGGCCTCACTAAGACCAGTGACTGGTGTCGAAACCATGACCTTAAGCTTAATGCCAAAAAATGCGTCATCATCCCCTTTGGGAAAAAATTAGTTCCCACTAATTGTCACATCGATGGGTGCCCACTGAACACTGAAGGCATTATAAGAGATCTGGGGACACGGGTGGACAGCAACCTCTCCTTTGACCACCACATTGTCACTGTGGTCAGAAAGTCCTTCTATGTGGCACATCTCATTACTAAGGGTTTTGCATCCAAGAAGAAAGAGATCATCATCTCTCTCTACTCTTCCCTCATTAGGCCAATCATCGAGTATAATGTCCCATTTGGCATGTACCTCACTAGTCACATGCAACAGCTGGAAAGGCCACAAAGGTACCTCACGAAGAGGATCCTAGGCCTTAAACACATGGACAGGCTCAAAAAACTCCAGATATTCTGTGTCTCATATCATCTACTAAGAAGGGATCTCTGCTTGACTTACAAAGCCATGTCTGACCCAGCTCTGCTAGAAATGCTACATCTAAAGAAATCCCAATCCCGCTACACCACATGCTCCAGAGACCTCAAACTCATTACCACAATCAACAGAACATGCTGGAGGGACAGGTTCATAACCCAGAAACTGCCTATGCTCTGGAATAGACTTCCCATACATGTCAAGCAGAGCACCTCACTGGCCCTCTTCAAGAGAAATCTTGATGGGTGGATGGGAAATAGAAAGTTCACCCTGGGGATTCCTCCATTGGCTCCACTTGATAGAGGCACTGGGAACTAACGTTGGGGGGCATGATGCCAGGGCACTTCTATGGGCTAGGCTCGTAAAGGCTCCAGGGCCATTAGCCTAGTACACACCTATGAACCTATGTGTTTAATGTAATCATTCCTTGTCAGCATTCAATTTTCTTTCTAAATATATGTTACTGTTTTTTTTAATCAACCTTCCTGAGCAGACATGTGTTACTGCTACAGACATTGGTAACAGTCAGTGTCCACACCACCTCAAATTATTCCACTGCTTTTATCTTCTATTTCATAGTGATCCACATGGATGGAGGGGGAGGTATTCCTCACCTGATGTTAATGAGATCATTGTTGGTGCTCCTCCCTTGACAGTACTGGTACTAGTACAGGTACAACTGCATTCTCCCCCAGCGTGCTTCTGGCACATCTTACCATATCATTTGCCCTCTTCTTGTACTCACTGCATTAATGTCCAGGACAACTTGATTCCAGGCTTTTATCCTCTCAACTTATATACGACCCCTTTACCAAATAGACATTTCCCATATGCCCTAAGGGCTGCCACAAGGATACAATTTTCCTCATGGCTGAAGTTGTCCATTCTCTTTCTTGATCCCTTGTTTTGCATTATTACTGCACATGAAACAAAGGCCACCGTCATACACATAAAACATTTGATACAATCATCAGTCAATCAACACAACAATGACCTTGTGTGCCCTCCATCCTCATATAAAAAGTTAACACAAACCCCATAATTATATACACATGTAAATTCTCACTCTAAAAAAGTAAAGTTGTGCTATATCAATGTTTTCTGGATCATTCACAACAGTAAACCAATCACTTTTTTAACAGATTTATTCTTCCTTTAGCCCCTACCATTTTCACGTATTCATAATACTGTCATTTTTCATTCTTCAGTGACACTCAGAAATCTTTAAGAAGGGACACATATATGTTGAAACAACAACACATTATTACTACTTTGGTACTTCACGATTAAAACACACACGTATGCACAATCAATAAATGACACCAAAGTCATTGATTTTGTCAGTGATCTCTAACCATTTCCCACTGCTGCTGCGTGCATTTTCCACTTACAAATGACAGCTTTACCCTGTTTGAAAAAGTCATGATAATATGGCCATCATATCAGTAAAACAAGCATTTCATTAAGGTAACTCATTATGTCTATGTTATTTTGAAATGTTTCAAATAAAATTTAATATTTAATTATTTTTGCCTTACTTTAAGAAGTCCATGGTTTCCAAAGACATGGGCCATGTAACTCGAGTAATCACAACTTAATATGGTGGTGTTCAACTATTTTCCATAAATTCAGATCCATTTATACATTTTGTATGCAAAGTAGGCTCTTTTACATTTATCTCTATGAATGACTGGAATAAACAAACATGTATGGCCACTTATGAATGTAAGTCTTTCTCGGCTGCTCATGAATGTGACCTCAAATTCACGTGAACATGCTGTGGAAAGTGGAGAGGTCGGCAGCAGACCTCAACAGTCCCCTGCATGTTGTAGGAACGTGCAAATAGCCAATGATATGCTCAAACCTGAATATATTTAGAAAAGAAAGGAGTCATATGTATGACAGTCTGCATAACTGTGAAGTGTAATATCTGCCCATGTAACATCATCAGGCACAACTTCTCATCTCAAACCACTCAATACTTAATAAAAAGTTGCTAATCACCCACATATGAATAGACATTTTTGCATCCCCCAAAAATAAAAATAAAAACTGATGCTCTGCTGTATGAATAAATAACAGTCTCTACCCATCTAATTGTCATCTGGCACACCTTCTCACCTCAAACCACTCAAAATTTAATAAAAGTTGTTAATCACGCACATAGGAGTATTTATTTCTGCAACCCACCCAAAAATATATTCCTGCTGCTCTACTGAAGAATAAATGACATTAAGGTGTGATTCTTCAAAAATGGTAGCTAAGGCAATGCATAGTAGCAGTGGCAATTGTAAGTAATACAAAGAAAATGATTATTGTATGTGGTTTTTATGCACCATATAAATGAAATGCAAATGTATTCTTTAAAAAAAAACAAGTATGTGGCAGAGCATATTTGGTTAAACCAAACTTACCAATAATATCACTACCTAGTATAATGCCTCTGCTGGTTATCCTGAATTGGGTAAGGTGGTGGTACACCCTGGGGGGAGTGGTTCTAAGCTTGTGCACCATAGCAGTGCTCATACTTTATTCATTCTCGTTCCAGAACTTTGAATGATGGCAGCACCTGTGAACATACCTCTCAAGTGTACTTTATTATCAGGAACATTCCTCAAAAAGTCTATGTTCTTTGCAGTTCCACATTGAAAAGATCTGTCACACATTCAGTGTTAAGAATTTTTAACCTGATATCCATGTTATATAAAACTGAAAAATATTAATTCATCAAAAGAACTCTTTGTAAATATAAAGTAACACATTTTAACCATCATGTGAGCTTCCTAGTTGACATTATTAGTAAGTTGTTATTAGGTGTTCCAAAATTTCCCTGTGAATGCAGAAGACCTTGCTCCAAGCTGCTCAGACAAGAAGACTCTGATAATGGTCCACCTTCTTACAAAGTCATATCTGGATAAGATCAAGACATGCATAAGGGGTAATGAATGGAAAAAGGTTGACATCTGGCAGGAGTTGGGCAAGCACCTGTCATCCCTGACAGAGATCACCCACTCTGGCTACCAGTAAAGTCACAGTATCAACAACCTGTGGAAGAGTTGGGCCAACCAGCTGGCTGAGTGGATTGACCATGGTGCAGTGAGAAGGTCAGAGTTCTACAGTAAGTATTATTTTTGGGAGGGGGGTCATATTAAACATAGGCATGACAAATAAACTACAAAAAGGATGCGTAATTGAAGGTATTTGCTAGAAGAAATATGTGCATCTGCAAAAATGAGCATGCACACATACTGTATGTACACAGATATATATATATTTATGTATGAGTAAAATAATAATATGCATATATAGGTCTGTAAATCACACACACACACACACACACACACACACACACATATATATATATATATATATATATATATATATATATATATGGTTTACTATCAAAATTTCGAACCGTACTCCGTCGATTGTACTATCGTCGAACACCAAAGTTCAGAAATGGTAATATCAATGTCAAAAAAGAATCTAGGAATGGGTTTTAACATGGGTCGAGGTAGGTGTTCAGTATTATTCCGAACTACAAACATCTCCCCTACCTCGACCCATGTTAAAACCCGTTCCTAGATTTTTTTTTAACATCGATATTACCGTTTTCGAACTTCCGTGTTCGACGATAGTACAGTCGACGGAGTACGGTTCGATATTTTGATAGTAAACCATATATATATATATATATATATATATATATATATATATATGTGTGTGTGTGTGTGTGTGTGTGCGTACTTAAAACTACTTGTTCATGCATTTATACAGAAATTAAAATAAAATGTTTGCATTTTCATGTTTTCATTTAGCATTGCATTAACCTAGGTAGTAGTTAAATTACATGCAGACAGTTTGTGTACACCAGAAATGTATTTATTAATATAGATATTGTAAAATATAGTAATTTATTGCACAATTTTAATTGTACATACAAGATGGCTGTACTCAGTCAGGCACCACACCCAAGTCACAGTAGAGTTTAGGGGAGGGAGTGGAAGTTGCAGTGTCAAGTGAATGTCTAGCACATACTTTACCAAGAAATTACCATTGTTATCACTGCTGTATTATTTCTGTATATATTTTTAAATCATTCCCTTATATGCTTAGAATTGTTAAAGAAGAAAACTGTCAAAGCACACACTTTTGTACAGCTAAGGAAATGAAAACTTCCACAACTTGTTTTCATTTTTCTTTATGTGCTCCCCTTCAGACTGAATTCACTGATTGTTACATGCAAAACATAATATTTAAAAAACATCCACCAAAAGTGTATTGGTGTGTTTATAACTTGCAGTAAAGGGAAGACTGGTAAAGTATGAAAATTCAGATAGTTATGCATATGTCAACAAATGCATACTAAGCAAATACTGAATATGAATGCCTTCCAAATAACTACTAGTCATAGAGGTAATGTTATGGGAAAAATAGGTGAAATACAGCTAATGTCTTATGTCTTCTCTTTATAGCTGTGGAAGAAATCTCTTATAAAAGGAGGTAGCAGGGACAAAGGACCCCTAGGCTATTTCTATCGGCAAGCTTGAATAAAGTAGCAAATAATATTGTGTGTTTAACTGATTTCATTAACATATATATATATATATATATATATATATACATATATATATATATATATATATATATATATATACATATATATATATATATATATATATATATATAATAATGTGGCATAGTAACTGAAGCACTGCAGTGCATTCAATGCATTACTTCAAGCAAGAGTGAGAGATATGTCAGTATATAAGTACACGGGGCAGGATTCACGAAGGCTTGCATGGAGTCTAAGAGTGGTGTAAGACTCCATGCAGCCTTTGCGATCCATGAACAGCCCAAAGTCCGTGTAAGAGACCAGCTAAAACGTCTCTTACACAGAGTGGGCGTGGATAAGCTAATCACCTCACTTGCAGCCGAATAGCATGCAAATGAGGTTGATTAGCGATCCAGGAAGCCCAAAGCAGCCTGTGTAAGAGCCGTTTTAGCTGCAGAAATGTACTCAGTTGACAACTGAGTATGTTTCTGCAAAAACCACAATGGAGCCATGTCAGCTCCAAATAAAGGGTGCATATGTGTCAGGCAGCATGCCAATGGCCAAATATGTGGCCATTGGCAAGGTACCCCCATGCAAATATGAGAAATAATTTTTTTTTCGGCGATCGCCGGTGTTTAAACGCAGCGCAGCCCCGCGCAAACGGGCTGCGCTATATAAAACATAAAAACGAAGGTTATAAACCCACAAATGTGGGTTTTATGCAATACATGGATTTACAATGCAGGGACCAGCAGACCAAAACAACATGGCCACTGTTTAGTGGTTGCTAAGGGGGGAAGCTGAGTCTAAGAGATGTAACTAAGCATTAGTAGGCAATCTGATGCAAATGAGTGTTAGGATACTGAATTCCACTGTCACATAGCAAATGAGCACATTCTGAGTAGTGTAAGAGATACATAAGGGGGAGGAATAGAGTAGGAGATAGGTGACATCACAGGGGGGAATAGCAGAAAGAAATGCAGTTCATTGGAGGTCAGAGTTACATGACAGATGTCAGACACATATCATGGAAAGAGGAGTGCCACAACATAAGCATGGGAAAGTCAAGAAATGGAAGGTGTACACTGTTGCCTACACCAAAGTTTCTTGCTGGGCGTGCATGCGCACGTGTGCGTGCCATGAAGCGCAAGTAGGACAGTGTGCGCACGTGTAAGACAGACTAAGCATGTGGGAGTGTGTTGCTAGATGTCTAAAACTGTTTGCGGGGGTGTGCGCGCGTGTAGAGCAGACTTAGCATGTAGAAGCCTGTTGGCAGACCTGTAACACTGTTTGAGCTGGGTGCATGCGTTTTAACCCGAATAAGCAGATTCTGAACCGTGTAAGCATGTGTGCGTGCATGTAAGCCACTGTGAGCGTGTTTCTGCTGGTATGCACGCTGCTCCCCCCTGAGGAAACAGAAAGGAAAAAGGAAGCAACAGAATTAGTAGGAAGCTAGCAGGGAATACTGCTGGAGCTAGCAGGTGAAAACAATTAGAAGCAGGCAATTACACAGGCAGAATAGTAGCTCAGCCCAACACTTAAAACTCTGCAAACAGCAGTGCAAGATGTTTCTCACAAGAGACACTGCAAGACAGGAGTAAGCTATTAGAAGTGAAAACTGAAAAAGCTGAACTCAGAGCAGAAATGTTAGGGGCTGCCATAGCTGTCATAATGAGATATAGGCGACTTGCTGAGGGTGGTGACAATGCAGATGGTGCCAGACAACCCACAATGAGGAGACGGAGAAGAGTGTACAGGCCCAGGGTCACCTACCATGGGTTACATGAGCTGGAGATAGTAGAGCACTATAGAGTGGACAGAGACCTCCTGCAGCAAATAGTGGAGCTATGCAGGCCAAGCCTCACACACAGAACCAATAGAGGGGAACCCATCCCAGTGGAAACCAAGATATGTGTTGGCCTAAGAATACTAGCAACAGGTACCTTCCAGAGACCAACTGGTGATATGATGGGGATATCACAGGCATCAGCCTCCAGGGTACTGCACCAGTTCCTGGATGCCATGTCAGCACATGTCGGTGATCATGTATATTTCCCCAATGCCCGTGAGGTATTGGCCAGCAATATGCGTCTCTTCCAGCAAATAGCGGAATACCCTGAGGTAGTGGGCGCAATAGACTGCACGCACATATGCATCAAAGCACCAGCTGGTGAGTGGGGTAGGGCCTACATTAACCACAAGGGCTTCCCCTCCATCAACTGCCAGGTCGTGTGTGATGCCCAGGGCATAATAATGAATGTGTGTGCTGGTTGCCCTGGGAGCTACCATGATTCCCACATCTGGCATTTGACGCAGCTGTACCAGACATTTGCCAATGGAGACATCCCACACGGACACCTAGTGGGGGATGCAGGTTATGCACTGGAGCCGTGGCTGATGACATCCATCAGAAATGCACACACACCTGAACAGGAACGCCATAATGAGGTACACACACAAACACGTAATGTAATAGAGCGTGTGTTTGGGCTGCTCAAGTCATGGTTCACGGTGTCTGGACACATCTGGTGGAGCCTTGCAGTACACACCAACTACATGTACCTAAATTGTCATGGTATGTGCTATGCTACATAATATGATCTTGCGAAAACAGCTGCAGCAGGACCAGCATAGGGCTGGCCCAAACAGCCCCCCACCATTGCCAAGGCCATCACAGGCAGAGTGTGACTCGGAGGAGGAACAACCTGAGCCTGCCCCAGTAGGCAGAAGGAGGCGTGCCCAGTATGCCCTGGCCTTGGCAAAGAGGCAATGCATAGCACATACACTGGCTCAGTAGGAACCCTGGGAATGATACCCCCTCTGACTCACTCAAATAATAACAGGGATGCCTAAAATGACATGACCTGCTCACAAACATGTACAGGGAGTGTAATATGTGCATCCGACAGAGGCAGCCCTGCAGCACCACCTGAGGCATGAATGCCATGTGTTAAGTAATGTAACACCATGTACTATATGCACACCTGAGGACCGTGACTAACATCCTACCCTCACCAAGCATCATGCCACAATATGACAATGAGATGATCAAGTGCAATAATTGGCTGAAGTATTGCAGTTAGTCAAAGGGGATCCAATGTGTGCCAGCCTGGGATGACATGCTGAGCATGACATGATGCTCCACCTGCTAGGACTGGCGTGCATCTATCAGTGCAGGCCGTATGGATACTGGCAAAGGCTGTTGTTACCCACAGCATGCCCTGAATAGGTAAGGCTCAAAACACAAACCTACCTCCATAGGTATCAGAAGGGATAAGAACCTAGATGTAATGCTACCCAATGCCAGAAGTCTAAACAGCAAGATGCATGCAGTTTAAACTCACCCAGTATGGAGAATGTTGATATCTGTGCTGTAACAGAAAACTGGGTCAAGGCTCACAACAGCACCCTAACACTACCAGGTTACACCTCATACTGTGCTGTACAGCCTCAAAACATGGAACAAGCTACAAAAGGAGGGTGACTAGCAATAATTGTCAAGGATAACCACACACCCATGTTGGTACCACAACAAGAAGCAGCATGGACTAGCCATGGTCAAGTAACAGTGGCTAAAACTGCCCCCAGTTTATAGCCTGCTACAGACTACCATCCCAACACCAGGAACTGCACCTGGCCTATGTTGGAATACATGAATATATCAAGTCCTCCAAACCACATTATATTGGGTGACTGAAAATACCCAGACATAGACTGGGAGCATTATACTAGCTCCAACACTGTAGGACAAAAGTTCATAGAATCCATAAACCAAAATGCCCAGGAACAACGTACCACTCCCACAAGAGGGGTAAGCATACTGGATGTGATAATCAGCAACATGGGTACTGGATGGCAAGATGAGAAGTGTATTGCTCACTGGTAAGACCAGACCATAGGGTAATCATACTGGATATACACATCCTGACCACAGTCCCTGGCCAGAAAACCACAGTGAAAAAC
Organism: Protopterus annectens; assembly: GCF_019279795.1. Classification (NCBI taxonomy): domain Eukaryota; kingdom Metazoa; phylum Chordata; order Ceratodontiformes; family Protopteridae; genus Protopterus; species Protopterus annectens. The sequence continues at coordinate 626,366,314 of NC_056725.1, read as the reverse complement.
ATGTGTAAAGCAAAATTTGCACTCCTCCAAACTGATGTGGAATCCATTAAAGGTCCTGTGCAGGTGCAAAATATGGGCCACACCTCAGAACCTGTTATACAGGCATTCCATGAACACTGCCAGGAATGCTTGGATTATGCAATCCTAAATTAAAACAAGACATAATGCCATACACGCAGGCATCTGGCATGGTGGACACCAGCCATAACCAAACCATGCAAGAGAATGAGGAAGCTACTACATGATAGAGCAAACATAAAAAAAGAAGTAATCACTGATCAGTAGTATGGCAATAAAATATGTCCACACATACAATCCACTAAGGCCAGCCACAACAAATTGAATCTGTGAATCTTGAGGCAATGTTACACCTGCCCCAAGTACACAGACAACCCCCAACTCCCCCCAAGAAATACAAATATATGTGAGAGATGCAACCATCTATCCAAACTGGAGGCTGAGCTCCCTCAACTCAGTACTCCCAAAACTAGTCAGGAGGAGAAGGTAACCACATACACCACAAACCCAGTCCCACGTAGACCTATCACAACTGCAAACCAAAGACATAAACACAGAAAAACATTCCCGGAGGCCCGAATTACAAACACACCACACCAACAGAGGCCTCCAAAGCAGACACCCAATCAAACAACCTCCAAAATAGCACATGCAACACATAGTACACAAAGCTGGTGTGCCAAACAGTCACAGGCCAGAAGGAGAAACAACATGCCTGATACAGTTGTAATAGGTGACTCCATAGTGAGACATGCTGCTGTCCCACACACCAGACTGAACAAGGGAAAGGGTACAGTAAGCTGCCTGTAGGCTGCTACAATACGCCACATAACACAAGTATGCAGGTCACCCCAAAGCAAGTAGAAATATGATTCAGTCATAGTCCATGCTGGTGTGAATGACCTGAGATGTACCTCCCAAGACTACATGAAAAGAGACATAGATGAGCTCCCGGACTATGTAGTCCAGGCCGGTATGACACTGACCATTTGCAGCATCCTACCCTCACCAAGAATGATGCCACAGTACAAACATGGAATGATCAGTTATAACAAGTGGCACAATTACTGGTGTCATTCCAAGGGGATCCAATGTCTGTCTGTTTGGGATGTCATGCTTGACAAGCCACGCAGCTGTTCCAGGGATGGCTTGCACCTGTTACCCCTGGGCGTCTGGATATTGGATAAGGCTTTTGCCACCTCCATAGAGCCTTTCATAGGCAAGACTGAAAAGACTAACCCACCACCCTACAAAACATAAGTGGAAAGAAACATAAGGGTAATGCTGACCAATGCCAGATGTGTAAACCTGAATATGCATGCTCCCAAGGCCATCCCCAGTATGGAGAACATCGATGTCTGTGCAGTGACAGAAACCTGCTGCAAGCCTCCTGACAGCACACCAGCACTACCAGGTTATACCACATATCATGCGTTATGGCCCCAAAACCTGGAACAAAACATAAAAGGAGGGTGAGTATCCATATTCAGCACAGACACCCATATGTCCAGGTAACTGACAATGCACAAGGCATTGGAGTCCACCCATGTGCAACTAACTGTAGGCAAGACTGCTGTACAGTCTGTAGCATGCTACAGACCACACTCTCACACACAGGAACTCCACCCAGCCATCCTGAAGACACTGGACAGTATGAATGTCCCACCAAATACCAAACAAGGTACTCACAAAGTACCACATAGGTGGTAAACCATTATGTATGGAAGGAGTAATCAGGGACCTAGGGACACAAGTGGACAGTAACCTGTTATGTGACACTCACATTGCCAATGTGGCTAGGAAGACTGTCTATATTGGACACCGTATCATGAAAGGATTCACATCTATGTCAACAGAGGTCATTGTGCCCCTATACTGTTCTCTTATCAGACCCATAATCTAGTACAATGCCTCATTTGGGATGTACCTTACCTGACACCTGCAGCAGTTAGAAAGACCTCAAAGGTACCTCACCAAGAGGATAAAGGGTCTCAAATATATGTCATATGCTGCCTGGATGTAGACACCCCAGCTGAATGCAGTCACATACTGCCTACACAGAGGCATTGTATGTCTGTTGTACAAGGCCATGTCCAACACAGGAGTAATGGACATGCTCCACCCCAGAAAACTCAAAGCCATCGGAGCTGTGAGAGTGAGAGATGTCAACCTCAACACATAATGAAATAGGATGTGCTGGAGGGACAGATACATAACCCAGGGGCTCTCCCACCCTGGAACAGAATCCCACTCCATGTTAGGCAGAGCCCCTCACTGACACTCTTCAACAGGAATCTTGCCAAGTGGATGGATGATCGTAGAGTTACACTGGGGGTCTTCACTGTGTCACGTCCAGACAGAGGCACAGCAAAGCAAATCATAAATGGCCATACTATTCACATAGCAAGGGGTGGCGAAAGCCACACACACTCTGGCTAGTCTTACAAATGCCCTAGGGTGGATAGCCTAGTATGAACCTATGAACCTATGAAGATACAAATTGTACAGGACACTAAGGATAATCCCAAGGCATCCACAACTGATGGTAGGAACCGTGTTGGGAATTCACAGATATGCTCTGAATCACACAGATATTACAAACAACATACCAAACACACACACATATTGCCAACATACATCCTGACAGGTGCAGTGCAAACCCCCCCCCAGAATGCAAAATATCTATCCCAGCAAACTGCTGGCCCCCTGACATTGCAGATGCTGAGGTAACAGCCAGCATCTACAAAGCAAAACACACAGCAGCAATGGTATGAGATGGTGTCCTGGGCTGAGTCCAACATGGACTCCAAGAAGAATGGAATGCCAAATCACACTACTGCTCAATGTCAGCCTTACCACAGGATATGTACCCAAAGAGCAGTGTACAACAACAGTGGTCCTTCTCAACAAAGGTGTTGCCTGAATGGATACTGAAAACTACCACCCCAGAATCCTGAGAAGCTCGGTCTGCACAGCTATGGAAAGGATCAGCATGTACTGCAGACATAAAGATATTGGGGACCTACTGACACGGACCCTACCCAGTGTGGCTTTCTTAAGTGCAGATCCTGCCCCTAAACATGTTTGACTCATTTGAAACAGTCATTAAGGTCATTGATGAGGGCAATGTGGTCCACACAGTGTAGCTGGACCTTGCAAAGGCTTCTATACAATACCCTACATGTTCATTATAGATATGCTCACCAGCTTAAATATAAACCCCTATGTCAGTAGAGGGGTTGCAAACCAGACCAAGGACAGAACTGACATGGTCAGACATGCTGCAGCCATGTCAGACTACAAACCAGATATAACTGGCATCCCACAAGGCTTGGTCCTGGGACCTCCCTCGTTTGGTATATATGTCCCATAGGTACAGGCCAACATGGAAGGACTGTGTCTGAACATGTTTGCAGAGGACTACAAACTGCCCACCATATCTGACCCTCCAGCTGACACAAGCATCCCACAAAAGGGCCACATAGAAACAGACAACTGGTGCCATAGCCATGTCAGCAAGCTAATTGCAGAAAAGTGTATAGTCAACCCCGTGGATATACAGTAAGTGCCCACCAATTACCACATAGGTGTTAACCCATTACGCATTTAACATGTAATGAGAGACCTGGGGACACAAGGTGATAGATATCCTGCATTGGACAAACATGTGGCTGTAGTGTTTACAGAAACATACCATATACCCACCTAATCATGAAGGTTGTCAGATCTAGATAAGGGGAGGTCATTGTGGCTCTGCAGTCATCCTTCATCAGTGTTACAATTGACTACAATAGCCCCTGTGGGATGTACCTCAGCAGACACCTCCATCAACTGTAAAGTCCCCAACAGTACCTCACCAGGAATCAAAGAGCTTGCACAGATGCCATGTGTTGCCTGATTAAACAAACTGCAGCTACACACACTGCCATACTGCCCACCCAGAGGCAAGCTGTGCCTGATGTATAAAGCCATGTCCAAGCTGGAATCAATAAACATGCTGCACCTTGTACAATCTGAATGGCAGTGAGCTATGCACATGACAGACCTGAACCCCAGCACTGACATACATAGGACAAGTTGTACTGCATGATCCATAACACAGAAGACACCCCCACTCATGAGTAAACTCCCAGTACAGGCTATCCATAGAGTCACCCATCGATCCTCCTCAAGAGGAATCTTGATGAGTGGATGGGAGATGGTAGGTTTACCCTGGGTATCACTGTTATGTCACAGGTAGACAGAGGCACAGTATACTAACCATGGCATATGTCATGGCAAACTCCACTTACAATGTGTGTGGAAGGACAAACACACTCTCCGACTAGCATTAGAAATGGCCTAGGGCACATCGCTAGTGTTTGCAAATGTACACCTATGTTGTGGAATACACTACTAATGTTGGACGAGCCTGGTTTAAGTAGTTCATATCTGAACATAATGCAACATGGTCAGATGTGCACAACTGGCCCCTAACCAGGCTGTTGTGCTCACTATGGAAATGTAAAGCAGTGATAGGACTAAAGCCCAGGATACTGTCCACCACAGTCAAAGTACTGAACCAGTACACTATACGGTACTACAGTGTTAGGTCAGTATGAAAGGATGTTGACAACTGTATGCAAAGTATCCCATGCAAACCCTGCAGGCACAGTATAATCCCTGTTGTGTTCACACACAAAGCAGTCGGACAGTAACTACACAACATGACACACAACACACAACCATAAACGGGAGATATTTGTTGAAGTTCACACTCATCCACAAATGTGGTGGGCTGCAGAGTTCAACATATGGAAAGCTCACACTGGGCATGCTCACACACTTTGATAAATGAGACATATGTCAGACAACATGCCATGGGAAGGCTGAACTGGGCATGCTCACACACTTAGGCCAAATCTCAGTTTAGTAGTTGGCCACACATATCTGGTATTTGTACATGTTATTCCAGGAACCAACCACATTACAGCAATCTGCCCAGTGCACACAGTTAAATTACTACAGAGACATACGTGATATAGTGGATCCCTCCCATATGCAAACATCTTCCACAGATACACAAGTTGTTCATACAAACAGGGAATGCTATGGCAATAAAGACCTGCAAACAGTCTATCAGCAACAAATAATGTGCATTTGACAATTAAACATATGGGTGTAGAGGTCAACACTAGGCTGTTTGCCCTAGGGAATGACAGCTTAGCCAGAGTGTGCTTGGCGTCTGCCTCCCCACAGGATGCACATTCCCCTTTCTAAACACTGATGATGTCAGCACCCTATAAGTACAGCAGGAGAAGGAAAATCTCCCAGTAATGCAAATAGCACGCTCCGCTACTGCATCTGTCTCAAGTGTCATAACATAGTTAGGCAGGGGTTTGATTCCTGCAAATGCTGTGTGTGTGAGTGGGGTTGGTGTGTGTGCAAGTCTGTGTGAGGGAAATGTCCCTTTTGGCAACTGGGAAAACACAGTACAGGATGCACATTCCCCTTTCTAAACACTGATGATGTCAGCACCCTATAAGTACAGCAGGAGAAGCAAAACCTCCCAGTAATGTGAATAGCGCGCTCCGCTAATGCGTCCATCTCGAGTGTCATAACATAGTTAGGTAGGGGTTTGAATCCTGCAAATGCTCAGTGTGTGTGCAATGTCCCTTTTGGCAACTGGGAAAACACACTACAGGATGCACATTCCCCTTTCTAAACACTGATGATGTCAGCACCCTATAAGTACAGCAGGAGAAGGAAAACCTCCCAGTAATGTGAATAGTGAGCTCTACTAATGTGTCCGTCTTGAGTGTCATAACATAGTTAGATAGTGGTTTGAATCCTGCAAATGGCAAGTGTTTGGATGAGTGGGGTTAGCGTGTGTGCAATTTTGTGTGAGGGAAATGTCCCTTTTGGCAACTAGGAGAACACACTACAGGATGCACATTCCCCTTTCTAAACACTGATGATGTCAGCACCCTATAAGTAGAGCAGGAGAAGGGAAACCTCCCAGTAAAGCAAACAGTGCGCTCCACTAATGCGTCTGTCTCAAATGTCATAACATAGTTAGGTTGTGGTTTGAATCCTGCAAGAGTGTGTGTTTGGATGAGGGGGTTAGTGTGTGTGCAATTTTGCGTGAGGGAAATGTCCCTTTTGGCAACTAGGAGAACACACTACAGGATGCACATTCCCCTTTCTAAACACTGATGATGTCAGCACCCTATAAGTAAAGCAGGAGAAGGGAACCCTCCCAGTAATGCGAATAGCACGCTCCGCTAATGCGTCTGTTTCGAGTGTCATAGCATCATTAGATAGTAGTTTGAATCCTGCAAGTGTGTGTGTTTGGATGAGAGGAATTACTGTGTGTGCAATTTTGTGTGAGGGAAATGTCCCTTTTGGCAACTAAGAGAACAAACTACAGGATGCACATTCCCCTTTCTAAACACTGATGATGTCAGCACCTATAAGTACAGCAGGAGAAAGGAAACCTCCCAGTAATGTGAATAGCGCGCTCCGCTAATTTGTCCGTCTCGAGTGTTGTAACATAGTTAAGTAGTGGTTTGAATCTTGGAAGTGTGTGTGTTTGGATTAGGGGAGTTAGTGTGTGTGCAATTTTGTGTGAGGGAAATGTCCCTTTTGGCAACTAGGAGAACACACTACAGGATGCACATTCCCCTTTCTAAACACTGATGATGTCAGCACCCTATAAGTACAGCAGGAGAAGGGAAACCTCCCAGTAATGCGAATAGCATGCTCTGCTAATGCATCTGTCTCGAGTGTCATAACATAGTTAGGTAGTGGTTTGAATCCTGCAAATGGCAAGTTTGTGTGTTTGGATGAGGGGGGTTAGTGTGTGAGGGAAATGTCCCTTTAGGCAACTGGGAAAACACACTACAGTATGTACATTCCCCTTTCTAAACACTGATGATGTCAGCACCCTATAAGTACAGCAGGAGAAGGTATGTGGCATGGACAATGACTGAGTCATATGTGTCCATGCCTCTGACTGACCTGTATGCTTGTGTTATGTGGTGGACCATAGTGCCCCACGGGCATATCACTGTGACCTTCACCTTGTCCAGCCTGGTGAGCGTGACCTCACTGTACCGGACAATAAAGGTACCTAACACAACTGTGGCAGGTGTGTTGTCTAGCCGTACAGGCTGTGACTGTTTGGCACACAGGATTTGTGTGCTATGTGTTATGCGTGATGTGTTCAGGCATAATGTATGCCTGTGTGCCAGCTGCAGAGGTGTCTGCCACTCATGCAGGATGCTATTCTTAGGCTCCACAAATGGCCCAGTGTGTTCACGTGCTTGTATTGCTGTCAGTGTAGGTCTACATCAGACTGGTATTGTAGTCACTGTAGTATTTCATGCCACCTGACAGGTTATGCCAGTACTGGGTTCAGAGTGCTTAGTCCCCAGTTTGGCTATGTGGTTCCATCTCATACATGTGTTGTATGTCCATGTGTAGGGGAGAGGGTTGACTGTGTACATGTGGCAGCTGTGACATTGCCACATGACCCACATATTCCACAACTGTACCATAGAGGTGACTGACAACTGACCTTTGCACATGCTACCATAGTATTGTGATTGCCATGGTGATTAACAGCACATAGGGCCAATGGGGAACAAGGTACATAGGTTCATAGGTTCATAGGTTCATACTAGGCTATCTGCCCTAGGGCATTTATGAACCTAGCCAGAATGTGTTTGGCTGTCGCCATCCATTGTAAATATATCTTGCCATGCCCTTTTCTGAGGTTAGTATACTGTGCCTCTGTCTAACAGTGACACAGAAGTGATACCCGGGGTACACCTACAATGTCCCATCCACTCATCAAGCTTCCTCTTGAAGAGAGTCAATGAGGGACTCTGCCTAACCTGGACTGGGATTTTATTCCAGAGTGAAGTGAGCCTCTGGGTTATGAATCTGTCCCTCCAGCATGTCCTATTTATTTCAGTGCTGAGGATCAAGTCTCTCAAGCGTGTAGCCTGATGGGATTTGGATATTCTCAGGTGCAGCATGCCCATTAATTCCGGGTTTGACATGGCTTTATACATCAGGCACAGATCGCCTCTGAACAGGCGGTATGCCACTGAGTAGAGCTGGGGTTTCTTTAACCGGTCAGCATATGGCATCTGTTTGAGCCCTTTGATCCTCTTGGTGAGGTACTTTTGGGGTCTTTCCAGTTGCTGCAGGTGTCTGGTAAGGTACATCCCAACAGGGGGATTGTACTCAATTATGGGCCTGATGAGGGATGAGTAAAGAGGCACGATGTCCTCCCCTGATCTAGATGTGAATCCCTTCATGATGGGGTGGGCTATATAAAATGTCTTTCTAACCACTTTGGCCATGTGGTTGTCAAATGAGAGATTGCTATCAACTTGGGTCCCCAGGTCCCTAATTACTTCTTCTGTACTTAATGGATTACCACCTATGTGGTACTTTGTGGGCACTTTGTTTTTGCCAAAGGGGATGACTATACACTTTCAGCTTGAGGCCATGGCTCTGGCACAAGTTGTATGTTTCTATGAGGCCCTTTTGGAGGATGCTTGTGTCGGCTGGAGAGTCGATTATGATGGCCAGTTTGCAGTCATCTGCATATTTGGTCAGCCACAGTCCTTCCGTGTTGGCCTGTACCTCCAATAAATATATACTAAACAAGAGAGGTCCCAGGACTGAGCCTTGTGGGACACCACTTGTAACTGGTTTGGAGTCTGGCATGGCTCCAGCAATTCTAACCATGTGGGTTCTGTCCTTGAGCCAGTGTGCAATCCATCTAGTGAAATAGGGGCTTATATTTAAGCTGGTGAGCTTCTCTAGAATGCCCGAGTGGGGTATTGTATTGAAGGCTTTTGCGAGGTCCAGGTAGGCTGTGTGGACCACCTTCCCCTCGTCAATGGCCTTGGTGACTGTTTCAAAGAAATCAACCAGGTTTGAGAGGCAGGATCTGCCCTTATGAGTCCCTGTAGTTATTTGCTAATACTGATCAGTGATGCCTTCCCTTTTTGGGATTTTGCTGTATCATTTAGTAGCTTCCTCCTTCTATTGTGTAGTTTGTTTACAGCTGGGGTCCACCAGACAGGACGTCTACCTTTGGAGGATTGGGTCTTGGTTTTATTCGGGATCACATGATCCATGCATTCCTGAAGGTGTCCATAGAATGTGTTTATAGAGGAATCTGCGGTCTGGTCTGTAGTTTCCACAGGCCTGGGGGCTTTGAAGGTTTCCACCTCAGTTTTGAGGAGTGTGAATTTGCTTTAGAGAATTCTGGGCAGGGGGTGGGGTCGGAATGTGAATATCCAGTGAGATTAGTTCTTGGTCTGATCTTACCAGTGAGGGATACACTTCTGGTCTGGAGCATAGAGTCCCCATGTTGGTGATGATCAGGTCCAGTATGTTTCCCCTTCTTGTGGGAGTGGTAACAAGTTGTTCCATAGCATTTGAGCTCATATATTCTAGGAATCTTTGGCCTAGGGTGTTGGAGCTAGAGTCATGCTCCCAGTCTATGTTTGGGTAGTTGACATCGCCCAATATAATGGTGTTTGGAGAGACCTTCATATTTCCACTGTTCTCAGGAAGGCCGAGTGCAGTTCTTGGGTTTGGGAGGGTGGTCTGTAGCAGGCTATAACCTGGAAGGCAATTTCACCCATTGTTAGTTGCACATGGATAGTCTCTGATGCTTGGTGCTTTGCCACCAACCTGGAGGTGTGGGTATCTTTGATGAATATCAATACTCCCCTCCATTTGTGGTTCGTTCCAAGTTCTGGGGCTGAAAAGCATGGTATGAGGTATAACCTGGTAGTGCTGGGGTGCTCTCAGTAGCCCTGAACCAGGCATCTGTTACTGCACAGATATCGATGTTCTTCATGCTAAGGAGAGTTTCGAGTGCATGCATCTTGAGGTTTAGACTTCTGGTGTTGGGTAGCATTACTCTTACTTTCTTATCCCTTGTGATACCTATGAAGGTGGGTTTGTCATTTGAGCCTTGCCTAACATAGGCACTATGGGGGTAGCAAGAGCCTTTGCCAATATCCGAAAGCCCAGGGGTGACAGGTGCAAGCCATCCCTAGCAAAGCAGGTGGTTCAACAGAAGATGAATATGTGAGGGTGTAGTGCCTGTGATTAGTTAGCAGTAGCATATATGACTGCTCACATGGACAAATGCCAGGTAAGTCATATGCAATGTGTCACAGGCAACGTACATGTGAACAGGACAAACAGTGACATTCTGTCAAGTGAGACATGGACATACATATAGTAAGCTATGCAGATGTCACTAGGAGTCCACAGAAGCTCTGTAACTATGCATTGCAGGTGGGATCAGTATTCCAGGGTAATTGCAAGCAAACATGCATGCAAACAAAGCTACAGTAAGCAGTGCTGCATGTAGTCCATTGTACAACAAACAAGCTGTACCACTTCCAGTAGGTAACACTGCAAATATGCAGGCACTATGCACATGTACATGGAAATACACAGGTCAGATTGCTAGGGTCCAGTCTCAGCGCACACAAGTGTACAGACCATGTACTGTCAGGATGTACAATAACTGGATGGAAACCCATGTGCTCATACCTGCAGTAATACACATGTCAAATAACAGACACTGAGCCTTCACTCAGTGGTTCCATACTTAGTAGGATGTATGCTACCTGGCCTGCCACCACAGTATCCCTGACATGTATGGGGACTCTCCCTCCTGTGACAGTTAGTTTTGTGTGTTGGGGCTGTCTAGCATGGTATGAGATGTGAGCTTGCAGTGCTAGGGTGCTCCTGTGTGTCCTGTACCAGTCGTGTAGTACTGCACACATATCAACATCCTCAAACATCCGCATTGCAGAGTCCAGTGTGGGCAATATGCCACTTGCAGTTTACATGTCCATCATTGCGTATTAATACATTCATTATCTTATCCCCTGTGCTACCTATGTATGTAGCCTTCTGTTGACATCCTTACCACCAGTATGCCAACATGTGCAGATGATACACTATGGTACTTACCATGGGTGTAGACAACAGTACATGACAATCACACCCTTACTGCATCAGGCATGCTGTGATATACCCACAATTATTCCAGCACACAGTACTGTTAACAACATGATACTATTACTACACGTCTATGTAGTCACCCTGTGCATCAGCAACATGTTAACCTGTACCTGCACTGATGTTACAGATTGCAGGAGGTGGCACAGTTTCATCATATGCACAGGGTGTGAACTTGGTATGCCTGAGTCAGCCACCGATACCACCGATTGACATGTATGTGTATGTGTGTTGGTGAGGACAGCAGTACAAGGTGGGGCAATGTTGATGCAGTGTGTGCGTGTATGCGGTAGCCCTAGGTGTTGTCAATTCGCATGTGTGTATGGATGCACACAGTTCCACCTCATGGCTGCCATATACTGGTGTTTGTGGACAGCCACAGACTGTACCTGCCAGGTCATACAGATCAGTGTCTCTGGCCACGGACACGGTACCTGTGCCTTGCAGGGGTGCTACAGACCGTATCTGGTACCAACCCAGACTGGGTACTGTCATCAGAAGCAGGTGTTCATTGACTGGACACAGATCCCTGTCGGGCCTGGCCAGAGCCATGTGCACGTGGTCTCCTGGGGCGGTCTGATGACAGCACAGACCCAGCATTGCTGGGACTGCTGCTGGCACTATGGGGGCGGCCGCGGCCCTGTTGTTGTCCGCGACGACTGCCAGCTGTTGCTGTTGCTGACATACACCCACGTCGATGCCTCAACCATCCACAATCACCCTGGCTCATGGACATGTAGTTGTGGAACCGGTCTAATATGTCCCCATGTCTGTCTATGACATCGGTGAAATTACGGATGGCAGCCGCAATGTCATGCATACTGTCAGTCATGGCTGTGCAACATGCTGTCAGCTCCCTCAGACCCTGTCTGATGTACCATTCCATACGTGACTGTGCCTGCATGACAGCCCGAAACATAGCTGAGGTTGTAAGACCTCTGTGGGCACGTCTGACAGGGGCAGTATGCCCACGGATGCTCCCACGAGAACCCCTGGACATCTGTCTGTGTGGTACCATCTCAGGGCCATGCCCATGGCTGCTGTGTGGGGAGGCATGTGCCACAGATACCACATTACCCTGGTTAATGCCCACTGTATGCTGTCCATCACCTAGGGACATTGGTGACAAAGGGTGTATTGGCAGGTTAACTGTGCGCATTGATGGGGTTGACAGCTGTGTACTGTCAATCGGCTGACCAATGATAGACCCTGGCATACCTTCCTGTGCCATTACACAGATGTCATCATTATCAGTACCCATGGCACCTGATTCAGGTTCCCTGCTGCATGACAGCAGAGCAGCACCAGAACCTGTGGGAGGGAAACAGGAAACACAGTTTACAATGTCTACACATTACCAGTGATGCACACATCCACACATGCACAGGTCCAGACATGCACACATGCACACATGCAAACATGCGCACATGGGCACATGCGCACATGCACACATGCACACATGCACAGGTGCACACATGCACAGGTGCACACATGCACACATGCACAGGTGCACACATGCACATGCACATGCATGTGCACACATGCACACATGCACAGGTGCACACATGCACACACGCACATGTGCACACGTGCACACATGCACACATGCGCACGTGCACACATGCTCACATGCATAGGTGCACACATGCACACGTACACATGCACACAGTTGCACACAATTGTACACTACTCAGTATGCGTGATATCAACACACAGACACAGACACACCTGCATGCATACAAAAGCAATACTAAGTGAGCCTAATATTACTATTACTATCAAGACTATTACAGGTATTGTTAATACACACTCACCAGCATGGATAGGCTGCATTGCTGTTACACTGGAGGGACCTGCAGAAGTGAGGAAACTAATGTCAGTGGGCACAACTGTGCCATTGTTACTGAGTATGATACAGGTCAGTAGTACAACAGTCACCTTTCACAGGTCAGCTGCTAATATTGAGGATATCACACTTGCACATTAAATACTATGATGACAGCTACAAACCAAGGATGCACCTCACACATGCATTAACTACCAGTGTACATAACAGTCAACTATACATATGGCATATTACCTGCACGTTCATAGTCTTGCTGCTGTGTGGCTCCAGCCTCCATCATAATGCATGTCTGCTGCTGTTGTTGTTGCTGGCAGACTGGAGCCACTACACTCATGAGTAGTCCCTCAAGTCTGGTGAGTGGGGGATGTTTAGCCACCCCACCACCTGTGGCAACCTGTTGCCTGTGGATATCCGATGCACGCTGACGGACATTTCTGATTAAATCACTGCAGTGATGTCATACCTGCTCATATGTCCTATTATGCGTGCCTATGTCATTTACCCGACGGACCAGGTCTTGCCACAGTGCAGCCCTCTCCTGCTGATTCTGGCTGGTGTGGGAAAAGAGTATTGCATAATCCCGCACCAGGCTCTGGTGTATCTCCTCATTCTCAGCTGCGGAGTAAGCGGGATTTGTGGTGAGCCATGTACCTGAAAAGAAAATAACCTGATATCAGCAATATATGTCAGCAGAATTTGGCACACATACTACACATGCTACTCGACTGTTATGATACAACATATCTCACATATATAGCATCTGTCTGTCTATTGGTGGATACACATGTAAATGGCCAGGTATCAGTGCTCAGCCAGCAACTGTGCAACAGTACCTGGCACACTCCATACGACATACTACCAAATCCCAGCAGTCAAAACACTGATTCAGGTCCAGAGCACCTCCTCACTCTGGGGGTTTATATCTAGGTACTGTATGGCCTACATCATCAACTACTGTGAGCTGACCACACACTAATTGCCCTAGATATACATATCCCACCTCCACCACCAGCACAAACGACTATAGTGAATAACATTGCAGATGCAAACTTTACACTTTGTAACAGTGACATGGTATCCTTTCAGCCCACTGGGCCAGTGGAAGACACAACCCACAATGCTGACCCCTACACAAATGCTTTCTACGGACATCTCCGAGAATGGATGGATCATGCAATCCCAGATATGACCAAGACACTCTCCACAAAGGGACAGCATCCTGTCTGGTGGACCCCAGCCATAGACAGATTGTATTACAAAAGATGGAAGCTACTGCAAGTCAGAGCATAATTCCATAAAGGGAAGGCATGTCTGAACAGCACTAGTAAGGATCTATTTTCCCTCATACAAACATCCATGGGCAACTTTGAGAGGGAAATCAAGAGGGACACTACAGATAACCAGAAGGCCTTCTTCAGTTATCTTAGCAACCTGGTCAGAATCCCTCCTCTATGCTCATAGTTAGTACACAACAACAAATATTTCATTGGAACCACAGATATTGACAACATTGTGGCAGACAGGTTCAGTGCAGGTGTCACCCCTCCCTCTCCCCTAAAATAAGACATAGTTATCCCAGCTGACTATAACCTCCCTGTCATCACAGATGTCCAGGTGAGAGCCGCCCTCAGGAAAGCAGAATACACAACATGACTGGGACCTGATGGTATCCCCAGTTGCATGCTACATGAACTCTGACAGGAGCTAAACACACATATAGAAGTGCTATGTAACACTAGCCTGACTACAGGATATGTACCTGTACACTGGTGCACAGCAGCAGTGGTTCCACTCCACGAAGGAGGCACCTCAACATACCAATACAATACAACACAATACAATACATTACAATACAATACTATACAATATGCTATTGCCGCTGGGACTACAGCAGCATACTGTTCTGCTACCCTGACCATTGTGACACATGTGGTGTGATGGTACCTGCTGCTGTCACACAGTTACACAGGGTGACTCATATGGCATATTACCTATCTGACTAACATTCAGCAGGGGTATGTGTGACATGTACTCATGGGGAGTCTTGCTTCTTAACACTGTGTGGTTTATTGCAGGGTATGTCTTATCTGTGGGTAGGAACCTTTACCTCCACATGTGCTCTCTATTGCAGTGGCATGGACGACACACAGCAGTCATTTAGGTTGTGGATGGTGTGAGGTGTTACTATGGTTGTTGGACATCTGTCATGGGTGTGACTTACGTATGTAAATCCAGGAGTGGTAACCTCTATGTGGGTAGTATGTGTGTATTCTGTGGTGTTGTCAGTCACTGTGCATTGGTAATGTGTTTGAGTGCATTGTCACAGTGTTGTACATGTCACTGTGTCCTTCTCCATATCTGTAGCTGTCATGTGAGGTACATACCATGGCATCCATTATGTGTTGTGGAGGGGTACACTGACGTACATGTCCATAGCTGACACACCATGTCTGCTGACACATACCATGTGCAGGTATTCCAAGAATAGTGTGCCACTGTGAATATCATTGGGGGGACTATTGTACACATTTATGACCCTGTTCACCCCTGACACATGCAGTGGTGGGCAGCCAATCTCATATCTGGTGGTTACTGGTGTAGGTGATTTGAAATGTGGTATGGTACTCCAGTTTTGACACTGGTGTTCACTCCATGCCTTTGCCACCAGGCACCTGTTGCAATACATCTGTACACATGTGCCTCACTCAGAATATATATACATCTCTCTCTCTCTCTCTCTCTCTATATATATATATATATATATA
The DNA here is from genome assembly GCF_019279795.1 of Protopterus annectens. Lineage (NCBI taxonomy): Eukaryota > Metazoa > Chordata > Ceratodontiformes > Protopteridae > Protopterus > Protopterus annectens. Next base: position 626,350,636 of record NC_056725.1, on the reverse strand, counting down.
TATATATATATATATATATATATATATATATATGTATATAGATATATCTATATGTATATATATATATATATATATGTCTGTATACATATACACATATATATATTGATGTACATATATTGCTATAGATATGGAGGGGGACACAGAGGGGTGAGAGTGACAGAGGGGTGGGAGAGGGGTTGTTGAGGTCGTCATATACAGTCATACCTGTAGATAGTCAGATCAGTCTGTCTATGTATATGTATCTACATATATCTATATCTGTATGTGTGTATTACATATATATGTTTGTACATATTCTCTCTATCTACATCTGTCTATGTATTCCTACATCTCTCTCTATGTATGTATACTTATATGCATATTATATATATATATATATATATATATATATATATATACATACATACATACATACATACATATTTTGACATACATACGTATCCATATGATAGACAGGTATATCAACATGTCTGTCTACCATACTGTATACACACACTAACATACTGCTAAACATACATAACTGTGAAACCTACTTTGTACATTGCACTACAACCTACAGTCAACCTACATTGATATGTGCACATAGATGCTCTCACATACAAATGTATGTACAGCCTTCACTGATAGTTGCTGTATGTCCCCTGCCCTTTGCACATCTTCATATACATATGGATACAGACCAATGACACATATGGAGGGTTCACAGTATGTAGACCTTTATAGTATTACTTTACATTACCTGTGTTTGTCACAGCTGCTTGTGTTGCTGTCTGGTTTTGTGTCCTGCTGCTCCACTTGCCAGTTGTCAGCTTTCAGGTGGCTGTTGCTGAACAGTTTTGTTTGTGTCTGTTTAATTTCATTTTTCTCTGTCTCTCTCTCTCTCTCTCTCTCTCTCTCTCTCTCTCTGTCTCTCACTTCCTCCTCAGGGTGCAATGAAAGTATTGCATGTGTGGACTAGGAGTACAGCATACTTTTGTAGGTATCTGCATATGTCCATGTGATGGCCTCTGCACCAGTTGTTAGCCAGCATTTGCTAATTGCATGCAGCCAGTTGTGTACTGATTGCAGTTCTCACTGTGATTTCAGAACAGTTGTATAAAAAGGTATGTGAGATAGGCGTAGCCCTTTCAGATGTTAAGGGCAGGGACCATGCTGGTATGCTGTGGACAATGTTCTGTGAGTGTAAAGGTTGGTATCTCTCTCATATTTCCAGCTGTGTTGTAGATTAACATTCCTCCATTCATTTCTCCAGTTTCCTGTACTAACTGTGTATGTACACTGACACCTACGACTACTACTACTGTTAATGTGTGTGTGTGTGCTTTCCTTGCACTTTTGCTTGCACTTTGTTGCTATGGCTTCAATATTTGCCCTTTACAGTCACTACTTGTATGCCTGCTAGGTGTCCTGACTGTAGTGTGCTGCTGTGGCTTTCCTATTTTCCATGTACATTCACACCTTGGAATGCTTGCTATATCTGCTAGGGTGTTACAGCATGCAGTGTGGTCTGGCCATGGTGTGGGCCTTGACATCTATTAGGGTATTTGAGTATGCTGCTGAGCAGGCCCCAGAGACTCTCAGGTGCATCTGTTATCTGCCTCATGGAATGGTACATATCAGTGGGTTACACACATTAAATTGTCTGGTATGCTGCAGTTGTGACTGTGGGATAGCATGAGCATATGTATTACTACACTTTTTCTGCCATGCAAGTGGTGCATACTTTCAGGACTCCATAGTTACCATTGCATGCATTGTAACACCTTTCTGCCTACTGTTTGTACATTTCACATGGAGTCTGTGGGGCATCCCTGTAACTCATTCACTGTTGCTATGTCTAGGCTCTTAACTATTCAAATATGGTGGTGTCAGACCTCTCATGTGTACAAATATTTGCAGGTTGTCCACATTTCCGCTTCATATTTTGGTCAATATCTCATGCACAGCTTTTTCTGGCAAATCACTCTGGGCTCAAGTCAGAATATAGTGACAAACATTCAAGTTTCAGACTTCATACCCTTCCAAACATCCCACAAAATGAAGAACCTGTTACTCTCTGAACTGTCTGAGTTTGTTGTAACATTATTTGTAATGTGTCCCTGGTTTTGGCCCTTTGCTCCACATATTTTATTACTTGGTCCGGATGTGTTCCTGTAAGAGGTTGTGGGGTGTGGGCAGTGATTATCCTGCTGTGAGTATGTGTGTGGCTTGCAAGGTGCTACAGTGACATTATTACCTACTAGCTACCAACTAGCATGGCTGTTTCTGTTCACACACTACTATTATGGAAATCCACTAGTTTTGACAGTAATTCTAAATGACATGCTTTGTGTACTACACATCCTATATTCCCTTTACATTCATTCCTACTATTACATGATATATTTATTTTAGCACAATGCTCTTGTATAACAGTCATGGCTTAGTGGTAAATCATGCAGACTACTGTTTCCAAGGTCCTGGGTTCGGGACTGCCAGTGGGATTTTATTTTGCTTCTGAACTGACTACAGGACCTGTCAATCAAAGTGACTAAGACACTTTTAAGCAGTTGTAACCGGGTTAGCGCTGGTTTGCGCGGAGCTCACGCATGCGCACTGGCATTTAGCTCCACGCACACACGCGCACACCCGCTTACAACCGCTTAAACGTGCTTACTCTTGCGCACACCCTCGCTATTTTCTTTGAAAGAAATGAAAATGGGGAGACAGGAAAGTGGTGAAAAAGGGGTCACAAAGAGGGTAAGACAGTAGGGAAACAAGCTTGGGTTTTGCAGGAGGGATGTAGGTAAGGCCCATAGCTGCCCATTTCTTCATCAGCAACAGCTGTGCATATGTTTGTAATTTGGTGTGACATTTGATACCTTCCACCCCTGAGAGAGGTGTAAGGACAACAATAATACTTGTTGTACAGCCAATTGTAATTGATAGTTTCCATGTCCGGCAGACATATGTGCAGAATGGGCAGCTATGTATGGGGCATAATTTTTTTGTGGGTACAGAGTGCCCTTTTTTTTCAGGTGAGAGTGGTATGTCAGGTGAAGGAAGTCGGTATAGCTGGGGAGGTAGGTTGGGTAGGTCAACAGACAAGACAAACAAGACACATACAGGGGCGGTGTATGACACGTGTGGGAGGGTTACACAATTGACGGGGATGGAGGTTTGGATATCCAGAGCCCATGAGCCAACAGATGGCAACAGTGGAACTGATATCCCCACCCATGGGCAGTTGCCACTGTTCCTTCACTGCCCAGGATGGGGCTGTGCTGGGGGCTGTGTAGGCCAGGCAACAGGCATGCCCGTAAGTTGTGCCACCTGTGCCTCAAGCTGGCATAGGGGCTCAAGAACAGAGTCCCGGATCTCCCTACGTACCACAGTCTGGACGCTATGGAGGGAGAGTGGTGGTTCTCCTCTGGCCACGCTTGCAGAGGGGGGATCGGCCCCATCCCCTGCAGCACTTCCACCCGCAGGTGGCACAGGGCCACTGGAGGAGGGTCCAGACTGGGCACTAGTGCCAGGTGCACTCGCCAGCTGAGGTGGGAGAGGTGGGTCCGCTGGAACCCGCCTTCCCTGTCGTTCTATGTTTTGCATTATGTCATGGCAGTTTGGGTTAGTAACATACAATACCATTCGCAATTAGTTGTAACAGCATGCATTAGTATTCCCATTAACCAAACACCCAGATATTCACACCATTGAACAGCGAGCATAACACATGCATAATTTGAACAGCAATACACAGTCCAACAACATGCAGGGTTGATTGATGGCAACAGGCCATCAGGTTTGGATGTATGAACAGGGCAGATGCATCAACGGACATGCAAATATTTATGACCCATCAGGACAAATGTCCAGGGGTGTTAATTGTGATTGCACATACCAATTTCATGTGGAATGGATTATATGTTGTTATAGGGTGGGGTGAAGAAAATATTATTAACACCTTCGAATACCAATACATATGCTGTACATTTCTAATAGCTACAGATATATACACACTACTGTTCTAACTACAGTTTCCTATATGATAACTACTTCACGTTGGTGATAGGACTGTTACTGCTACATCAATATACATTTTATTGTTATTCATACACGTTCATATCTGGCTTTGTTCAGCTACATCATCCTGCTACATTTGCTTTATATAGCTATAGACAACTGTGGATGTTTGATATTTCAGACAATCATACTATCTGCATATTGCAGACTGAGAGCAACATATCCAGATTTTGGGATACACATTCCAGCTGCAGCAACACTTTGGACACATTTCACAGTTTGGTTCTACTTGTCACATTCATTTCATTCTGTACTGACTGCAGTATACTTTATTCAGGGGTTATTACTACTTTATTGGTGGATTCATAACTCTTTCTCACACCCTCTCACTTGTTTTCATTTTACTATTCAGGATGGTACTTACTTCTAGGCTTTATTGACATGTTTTACCTGTAGTTATTACAATCCTTTCCAGCAGTCTCACTTCTGTCATGTTTCAGTATTTCAACAGGGATATATTTCACACATGTGATTTGCTCATCTTCTGCAGCTGTACTTTTCAGCCTGCTGCAGGTTATGCACTATTATATTACAGGTGGGGCATCTTTATTTCAGACTTTATTTGAGACAATTTCATTTTTCTGTTTGGATTACAGACTGCAACACACTTTTGTAATCAAGCAATACTTGCAAACACTTATACACTGTTACTTGCACATTTTATTACTTAGTGACTACACTGCACGCTTTTGCTAACTGTCATACTTTGATATTTATTTACAGTTACTGGGGGTGGATTACTGACCTGCCTGGTGGCGCAACCGCACCAGCCTATCGGCATAGGCTCTGCAGTTCGCAGAACAGACACCTGCAGCTGTAATATAAATGAAGTAATATTGGAATACACATCCATAATATCAGCTAATTTAATTTCTTACATACATAATTAAATGTAACTTACTCAGTAGTGGGGCGTTGGGCATTTGCCGGGCCTCCTCTATCCAAAGGTTCAATTGGTCCTGCTTGTGTCTCTTCAGGTCCGCATGGTGGTGACGGACCTGCTCACCAGTCCTTGGAATCCGTGTGGCACTGGTGAGATCATGAGCCAACTGGTCCCACGCCTCAGCCCTATATGCTCCCCACAGGACCTGGCTCTGCATGAGTTGGGCCTCATGATTGTGGACTAGGAGCAAGACCATGTATCTGGACTCCTCAATACCCCACCTCTGTGCTCGAAAGCAACTACCCTCACCTACATCTGACATTCTGGCTGCAAGTCAGTTCTGCAATCGTTTATGCTGTGTATTCCCACCTATGGGGCTTATATATGCCATTTTTCCCGCACTTATCTGTGATTGGCCATTTTGGAATTGTATCCACTTCACAAAACCTGCTTTCTCATGCTCCACTTTCTATTCATTTCTATATATTTGCTATTACTGCATTTCTGAGTGCAGCTGTCGTGGCTTAGTGGTTCAGTACCTTGACTATGGTGCATGGTGTCCTGGGTTTGAACCTGGCCACTGCTTATTATATTTTATGACTGTCTAGACAGGCTAGGGGGTGTGTCTGTGTAAAGGCAGTTTTGTTACAGCTTGCTCAACGTTGCCCGTCGGTTAGCTTGTTGGCGCAGTGCGCAGCTCCGCGCAAATGGGGTGCGCTGGCTTACGCCTCATTTGGCTGTCAGCACGCATATCACACTCAGCTCAGCTAGGGGCACACAGTTTCAGCGTGTTAAACCACTGCTCACCTACGGGCACTCAATATGCACCTGTTAAACCACTGCTCAGCTACGGGCACTCATTTTGCACCAGTTAAACCACTGCTCACCTACGAGCAGCTGCACTCACCCTGTTAAACTGTAGCTCAGCTATAGGCACATCTGGCATTTTTTATTGTTTTGTTACCTCACATTTCTTCAAAATAAATGGACTATTTCATTACATTTTACATAAAATGTGATTTTATATGTGTACATGTTTGTCAGGGACTTGTTTCGTGCTTATTTTGCTAAAAATAAAATTTGGTGTTGTGGGGGCTCAAACCATGAATGCCTGCTCTTCAGCTGATATCTCTACTGCTGCGCTATTGCTTCTTGGCTTACTTTGCATATTTAGTTCTTATATGCTTTCCCACTGACTGCTAACTGTAGCTGCGCTACGGGCACGCCCGTGCAAACGAGCGCACTCACGAGCAAACATCTTTACAATTTTAAAAAAATTTATAACATGTTCATTTATATATTTTCTGTTCATAGTCTGTGGGGGCATGTGTTGTGTTTATTCACATTTCCATGGACTCTGTCGTGGGTGTTTACTTTGGGCACTTTTACTCTTCCGGGGGCGTGTCCGCTTACAGGGCTCGGCCTACGGACATGCCCCCTACTGTCTTACATGGACCGTGTTAGCCTTAGGTGTGATTCAGCATGCTCTCATGAATATACAGAGCATGCTGACATCACTCCGTTTAACTGCAGCCTCCGTGTAAGAGTTATAACTCTTACACGGAGGCTTCGTGAATCCTGCCCTAGGTCTGTCTTTAACTCACTTCAGTACTGTATATAAAGAAATAATTAATACAGCATAGTAACTGAAACACTGCAGTGGATTCAGTACATTACTACAAGCAACAGTGAGAGAAATGCCTGTATAAAAGTGCAGTAGTCTGTCTTTGACAGATTTTATGGGCTTTAAGTATTTATAAATGGTGTTTTCAGTGCAATATTGCAAACAAATTAATATCAGACACAACTATGATCATTATGTTTGTAAGTAGACTGCAACATGTAAACCTCACCATAGCTTGATAGCAAGCATGGTCCTGCCAAGTAAGCAGACAAAAGAATGGACATAGTATATACAAGTATGGAGGGAAATGTTAACAGTGAAGAGAGAAGAAATTGTAGAATACTAAGAGTTGCAATAGTAGAGCTAATAACAGGAGAAATGTGTATTAGATATATATGGAATGGATAAGGCAGATGGCAAAGCAGTGGTTATGAGTTTACATGTTGGAGAGGTTAGGAGATAAAGCAGCCATGCTTTTCTGGAATGAATGCAGTGGTGCAGCCATGTGAGTAGGTGACATGGCCTGTGTTCTGATATGTACGCACAGTGGTGCGGTGGTTAACACTGTCACCTCACAGCAAGAGGTTCTCTGGTTCGATTCCCAGCTGGGGTGCCTTCTGTGTGGAGGTTGCATGTTCTCCCTGTGTTCGTGTGGGTTTCATCCGGTTTTCTCCCACATTCCAAAGACATCCATCTGGAGCATTTCTCCCTGGGCATCTACTGAAAACAGGCTCTGTGGAACCTAGTCGGACATTCCCGGTCAACAAATGTTAAATAAATAAAAATAAATGTACACTTATATTGTTCTGTTAGGTATTGTTTGAAATGAGGTCTAAACTCTTTATAGTCTCTGATTTCAGGAAGATCAGGTGGTAGCGATTGCCACAGTTTAGAGCAAGAATTTTTTCATGTAGTAGAACCATTAGTGGATTGGCTTCTTAGGTTGTAGTGTGGGTTGGACGTAGTTAGTCTCATAGCTTGGGAGTGGTGTGCCTTGGTGTAAGAATTTGAAGAGAAGGTAGCCAAGACAAAGGATGGCACTGCCTTGAATAGGTAGCCAATTTGTTTTTTTTCAAGGTGTTGCAGTGATGTTCATGCCAAGGGGAGTTAGTAATGAAACCATCAATTTTATTAGTGAGTAAGGTAGCAGTCTTTTTTTTTTTTTGTAAGGCAGTTGCGAATATGGAGAGGCCATTTTCTAGTTGTACAAGTAGGACATCATTGCCTAAGGCTGTTCTAGCAGTTTGTGAGAAGAAATGAGACATCTCTTGGGCTCAGAATAGGATGTAGTTAACTTTGGAACTGAATTTCTGAATGTGGTCTTAGACATTGAGGGATTGGTTAAACCAAATGCCAAGGTATCTAAATGCTGTGGCAGATTCAATTAGGTTGTTGTTTGATATGGAGATAGCCAGTAGCTTTAATGAGTCTTTTCATTTTTCCAAACAGCATGGACTTATTTATTTTTAGGGATGGGGATTATTTTTTAGAACAAAGCCAATTGTTTAGTTGTAGAATGTCAGACTGAAGTTGATTTTTTTTATGATGTCATGAGAATGGTTGGATCTAAACATAACCTTGTCATAAGCATAAAGGAATAATTTTAGATGAGGTAGGTCAATAGACAGTTTATTTATAAAAAGGGAGAATAGCATTGGTGCAGGAATTGATCCCTGAAGAACTCCTAAAAGAGTGAAGGCTGCATCTGATAAGACAGGCCCAATTTTATCTCTGACAGTTTGATTGCTCAGGAAATCTTTGAACCATTAGGTAGTATCGGTGCTATTTTGTAAGTGGGATAAAATTATGGAGTGATTCCCCATGTCAAAGCCTAGATAAGGTCAAAGAATACTGCCACAACAAAGTTACTTTTATCCATGTTAGTGAGGATGTCATCAATGAGTATCCAGAGAGCAATCGTGGTACTTTTTCCTGCCCAGGCTCTACCATGTAGAAGTATGCTATCCATTTAGAACAGCATGGGGGCAGGGTCAATTGTTAAAATTGCCATTTCAATATAATATGAGAAAAGTGGGATTATTCCAGGAAAGTTTTGTTAAACTAGGTAACCAGTCACCACTACTACACATAGGTTCATAGTTTCATAGACATTTACTAGGCTATTGATCCATGAGGATCTTCAGAAGCCTAGTCATGTATTCCTCAGACGTTTATTAGCCCTAGTATTTTAAGTATGATTAACCCAGAGCTCTTTGTATTTTAAATGCAAATAAACCAGAGCTGTGCAGACATTTATAAGTTACCTCTGCCCATAAGGGACAAGGGTACTAAACCAGTGGTGAACCTGCAGTTTCCCATATAATTGTCCAGATTACACTTGAATAGAGACATACTTTTCTTTATGTGGTGAGGAAGATGATTCTGTAGAAGCAGTATTCGCTGTGAAACATATCTATCTCTCAAGCATGTTGTATTTAAGTTGTTGAAGAGCTTAAATTCTCGAGTGTGTGTGTTTCTGCCACTATTGGACTTGTGGATTTGCCGCAAGTCTGAAAGGATGAGATCAGTAGAGGTTCTCTAAGTGAGGCAGAGAGTGACCCTCAGTAGTCTGTATGGTACCGAGAAGAGGGACAAGGTTTGGCATGGTCAGTGTAGCTTCTGTGATTTAGGCCCGTCATTTTTTACGTTAGAGAATATTGTAGTTGTTCAAGTTGTGTTAGGTATAAAAATGCCTTTACACCTTAACATAGTATAAATGCAAGTTAGACAATCCTGTGAACAAGGATAAATATGCAAGAGTTGGTTACCAGTTCATTATAACCTTAGTCATGAACTAGACTGTGTACCATAAAGAGGACTGTAGACTAAACAGGAGAAACTGTTTTGACATTAAAACTGAATATTATGGAAAGAAGGGACTTGGAGTGGACAGGATAGTTTCAATGTAATAATCAGAATGTTTTTGCCAAAGTCACTGACTATCTTTAAAACAGGTCAAGCAAGTGTTTATTTTTCATCAGATCGTAATGTGAGCTACCATTTGAGAAGATTTTAAAGTGGGTGATGTTGAAAGAAGGCAAGCTCTTGCAGTTTTATCTGCTGAGTCATCACTTTGTCTTCATTTTTATAAAATGTAACATTACTGGCACTGTATTTTTATTATATTCCTAAACAATGCAAAAATCCTGACTAGTTGTTTGACATCTATAATCCAGACCACAGGAGCTTTAAGATCTTCCCAAATGGATAGCTCACAAGGTTGATGTAATATACAGTTTCAATGCATGAAGGCAAAGTACATTTTTTCGGCTCACCATTTATTGTAATGCTGAAAATGGTGGGCTGAAAAACCATAAAACAAGCAACTCCCCCCCCCTTTTTTTTTTAAGGGGAAGCCCCCACAGTTGCGCAACAGTGAAGAAAAGGGAAAAATCCCTGAAAATTGCATAGCCACTTTGCACAATAAAAAATTGCAGTGAAACTTACTACAACATTAAATTCTCAAGTTGAAGCTACACGGGGAATGTAGCACTACAATTGTATAACTATGCCATAATATACATGGGCAGCTTAGAAGACTTAATCATCCAACACATTTTTGGGAAATGAAAGGAAACAAGGGCACCTGGAAGAACACACAAACTTTACAATGTCTGTGTAACTGGGAGTCAGATCTGAACCCCAGAGCTGGGATTTATGTTGTCACAAGCTTATGCTAGAGAATCATTGTTCTGGCCAGATGTAAATCATGACTTTGTGTGCTATTTTCCAGGCAGCACCCCTTTTATGTATTTGCTGAATGATTTCTGTAGAGACTCAACTTTATTAAGGCTCATTACCTTATATTTTTGAAAGACATGCTTCACAAGCATCAACTTCAATTCATTACAAAATAGATTCCCAACTAGTTCTTTATGTTATCACAGAGACTTAGTTAAGAGCATTGAAGTACCAGTAGCATGGAGCATCGTGGGAAGAGTATACTGTGATGCAACCACTCTTCCAGACGCTGAACAAAGGTGTGTGGTCACCAGGCACATTAACAGTGATCCTCACTGAGTGGCCATGCGACTAGACTTTATTCACAGCACACTACAAGGTACTTGTCCTGCCAACTAACAAGGAGATACTCTTGTGAAAGTATTTTCCTACTTTCTATAAGTGAACAAGAGCTCTCACTGTCTGCAGTGAACCAGCAACTGTGTTAGTCTACAACAATAGTCTCATATGCTTAATGAGTACCATCAGAATTCACTGTTGAAGGAAACAGTGAGCCATATTCTAAAAGAGTTGCTCACACTGTAAGTCTGCTCTGATTCTGAAAGAGATGCTCTCACTGTGACTTATTTCAATGTAATGCCTGCTTATAAACAGGCTTACACTGGGGGGCAGATTCCAAAATGCTCTCAGCCTACTCTCAGTGTAAGTAGCCACTTATACGGAGAGCAAGTCTTTTGGAATTGGGCCTGGTGCCTTTGTAAGTGTATTTGTTGCAGATGCAGAATCGCAAAAGTTGCTTTACCCCATAAATGTTGCAAGAACATCTTCCTTTGCAGCATGGACCTAAGGATGGATGTTTGGAAAGTAATGAACTTGTGTTTTTACAAGTGGAACCATCCAATATGTTACTGAATAACTTTAAGTAAAACTGCATTCAGTATATATATCCACTATTATTGTCCATTAACTAAAACAAAATCATGCACATATCTGTCTGTAAAACAAAATCTTGATTTAATTGCTTATTAGTGAATTCTGTATCTATATCGGTTATTATGAATAAAGCTGAAAACATTGAACAATTGATTATATATATATATATATATATATATATATATATATATATATATGTGTGTGTGTGTGTGTGTGTGTGTGTGTGTGTGTGTGTGTGTGTGCATGTATATATATTATCGTTCATATGCGGGACTTCCTGGCTGTCCTCACAGAAATATTTTACTATTAATGTGTGCTGGAACTGTTCTGAACCAGCCTTTATGGCTACTGCTTTTTTATGTATAACATCTTGGCTGAGATTCATAGATGATAGATCACACAGCATCTCATAAGCAGCCATGTGAAGGATTCAAGGATTCAAAGACAATGTGTAATGTCTTCTTAGCCGTGAGTTGCAGCACTTTGTTATGAATCTGAGCTCTTGTCTTTAGAGTATACATGTCTTGTATTAACATCTGCACACACACACATTTCAGTATACAGCAAATTTAACTAATTCACATCAATCTGTTTCTCATTGTCAGAGTAAAATCATGTTGAAACCCTTAGAAGAAAGTAAATCTAAGCATCTTCCTAAGTATTGAATATTTAGAATTACTATTTCTATTCAGTTATTACAATGTAAAAAATAGATAAAATAAAAGTGCTGCTCTCTTATGGAAAATGTGAGATCCACTCACAGAATATGCATTATAATGAATGTCTTCTTTGTGAGTTCTGAAACTAGTAGCAGTTGCATAGGAAATGACACAGGAAATAAGATAAATCTAGGAAAACTAGGTCATAAACACAACTGAAAAAAGGATTATGGACCAACTCTTTCTGTCAGACTATTGCCATGCAGCTAAAGAAGACATAAAACAAGCTTTCACTTGGGGCGGCATCAAAAAGATGAGGAAATAGAAAACAGAATGTTATTGAAAAGGAAAACCTTTGGGGAAATATACAAATGTAAAACCAAATGTAAAGGGAATACATGAAGGAATACCTTTATGATAATACTCCTGTCTGCGAGAAATAATTCTTCTTTAACATTGTGATTTTCTGGGACATGAAAGGACTCTTAAGTAATATCTGCCCTACACTGTTGAAAATATATGGTGATGGTTCTATCCACTTCTGCCTATTACAGGTGAATAGGTTAGGAATGCCCAGAGGTATCTGGCCTAGCTGTAAAGTAATCTTACACAGACCTTTCTACAAGGGCAGTCAGATAAGCTAAAGATGATTGAACTGGTGAAAATTTGAGCAAGATGGTTCTGTATTTATGTACAAATTCCACTATACGAATACAGCCTGGAGGAAAGCCTATAAGATGTGCTTTGATCAAACATCACAGCTCTCAATGACACGTCCTAAAGCTTGCACTCTACTGACCTATATCTTTTGTCTGAATTATATAAATCAAATGAAACCAGACACATTTCCCTTTATAAATATCCTATTTAACCACATAGTTTTTAAAGGCATGCATACACATTGCTGTCTTAAAACTGGATACTATACTGTGTTCACTAAGAAATGAAGAAATAAAAGTAAAAAAATATATTTTCTTCAGTGCATAATAAAATGTTTAACTGCAGTAATAAGAAATCACAGCATATTTAAATTCAGTTTGAAATTCATGAAAAATCTACAGGTAAATATTTTAGGCCAGTTCCCAAAGTTAACAATAGCACATAACAGGTTTGTAGCTTAGAAAATAACCCATGCTACCATATAGACCAAATGACAGCTGGACAGTTTATTCCACAAGGCAATTTGCATTTACAGCAAATTATCTTCACCAAAAAAGGTTTCTGTCACTTGTACATACTTAATGGTGTTATATCATAAAATTGTGGAGATGTATTCAGTGCCCACATATTGGTGGTATATCATAAGGCTATAGATATATACTCAGTGCAGACCACACAGTGGTGTTGTATCATAAAGCTGTGGCTATGTATTTATTGCAAACTACATATCAGTGGCATATCATAAATCTGAGGATTTGTGTTCAGTACATATCACACATTGGTCTTATATCATAAAACTGTGATTATGTGTTCATTGCAGACCAGACATTGGTTTTATATCATAAATCTGTGGATTTGTGTTCAGGCAAACCACACATTAGTGTTATATATCTTCCCTCATGCTATCACAACCCACACTACTATGGTTTAACAACTACTTAACTGATAGATACCAGTCTGTTAAATGGCTCTCCACTTTTTCCCCATTCCTACTTATAGATACCGGTGCGTCACAGGGCTCCATTCTCGACCCTCTACCGTTTAATATATTCGCTCACAATTTACATAATCCTGTCAGCAAGCTTGTTTTGTACAATATGCAGATGATTCTACCATAGTATGCATTTCTGACAATGTAATACATCTTCAGAGAATTATTCAAGAAACCTTTAATGCTGTTGAAAGTTGGCTACAGGATAATCACCTGCTCCTAAATCCTTCCCAAAAAACTAAATTATTTCTCTTTTTTCCAAAATCTAATTTCCATGAAAAAAACAATTTTAAAATGTCTTCCTTAAGTAATACCATGACTGTAGTTTCCCCACATACAAAACTATTTGACATGACTATCAATAACAATCTTAAATTTGACTTACATATCTACAACAGTATCAAGAAAACCCATCAGAAATGAGACATCCTACATAGTGTAAAGAAATTCTTGACAGACTCTGCCAAGATAAATCTAGCTATACTTACCCCTTACCCTCTCTGCTATGTGGAGTCTCTATCATGACCAACCTACAATCCTCATTTAGTTCAAAACTTGAACAGTGCTATAACAAAGTTGCCAGATTCATTTGTAACAAACCTTACCAGAACCACTACTGTTTAGCACTAAAAACAAGCTTTCTCACCACCTTTCTTATACTCAGCTCACCTTAACCCAAAATATCACCCATATCCCATCTGCCTGCCAGTAACTAGATACCTACTCCAATACTATCTTTCAAATTGTCCCCTTTAGTCAAATAATAAACAGCTGCTTACCATCTACAAACTACAAAGGGCTTCTGTGGTCAGTCTGTGTTCTAATATCAAGAACATGGAATAAAATTCCTATAACAAGGAGGTCTATCACGCATCTTCATTTTTTTTAAGCCATTACTAGAAGACTTCCTCTCTGCCTCTTGGATTTGTCCCTGATCCTCATCTGGGACATAGCTCTACCCTTCATCACCTTTCTTATACCTCTCTATAAAGCACTAAATCAGATAACATGCTTATCCCGTCTGATACCTCACTTTATTGTACTTCTTAAACTACTGCACCTACTTCTAATCAGCACAAGCACATTACTATTCCATTACTACTTCCCTGTTAACACTCAAACTTGCCTATCGCCTATAATATCTCACACTATTGTATTTTTAGATTATTCCTAACTATCTTATACACCACTCTTCTCTCTGTAAAGTCTCTGTACAAGTCTTGTAAATTTAATGTTTATGAATATCAATAAAATTTTATTCCACTGATGATTACGCTATGTATTCACTATAACTGCATTATAAAATAAGTTATTGTACATATTGATTGCATTAAATATGACATCTTGGAGCAATTCTCCTCAGGCCTCCACTGAAAAAGGACACCTCTGCCCATTTGGTCTTTCCTGATAAACAAATATCAATAAATAAATAAATAAATAAATAAATAGCATACAACTGTGAATATCTGTTCAGTGCAGACCACATGTTGGCGTTATACCATATATCTGTAGATTTGTTTTCAGTGCAGACCACACATTCAAAATGGTTTCATATAGACCAGTTAGGAATGTCCTTCAAGCATCTATGTTTCTTTCTGAATATATTTTAGAAACTGTTCCATGGGCTAACTAGACTGGAGACAGAACTGGCTGGATGAGAGGAAGTGAGCCATCATAGTCTGCTGTTAAAGCAGGACACAGTTGATGTTCTCACTGGTGCTTTGTTCCCTAGAGGTGTCTGCAGGATTAAGGAGGAGGAGAAGGAGTCATGCTTTGCAGCCAAAAAATGTATTTTTCCCTGGGGGGTGGGCACACAAAATATTAGAAAGGACATATGTAAATAAGCAGAATAATATCACATTATCATGGGCCACAATGGGAGAAAGCAGCCACTTTCCAATGTACAGCTCACAAAGTTCCACTATCATGAGACCTATATAGGAGGTTACACAATGTAAAATGAAGGAAAGCCAGCACCACCATTTCATAGTATGCAAGGAAGCAGACTACATCTATAAAATATGTAAGGACAAAAGTCATGCAGAGAGCCAGGACTGGCCTATTGTCTTCTTCAGGAGATTAGAAATAAGGTGAACCATTAAAAAAAAGTGCTGGTGACATCTAGAAGCTCCAATGTTTAATTTATTTAATGATCAGGTGCGTGTTATGATCATTGATATAATTCAGGAAAAAATCATCTTGCCAGTAGTCACAGGGGATATCTGCAGCTTAAAGTAAGGTACAACAGACAGCAATGATTCAAAGGAATACAAATATATAGTAGTGCTAAGAAGAAGCAGCCTGTAACCCAACACAACAGGTCTGAGCTTATCATCCCAGCCAGCTGTAAACAGCAGTTCACAGAAAGGAAAAGGCGAATACTGTGTTGAAGCTTTGGCTTCCCTAGATCTCAGCTTTGTGTGCAGAGATTTCCAGCATACATTGCATGTTTTTTGCACATAAAGCACTACTGATTAATAACCATAGCTGGTCTGTGTTGTTTTAGTGGATTGGTAAGTCCACTGTTTTGTAATTACATGTAGAACTTTGGAGCAAAAAAGTCAAAGGTGTAGCTATGGGGTCTGCTGCTGCTCTGACCTTTGCCTACATAGTTTTGAGGTGGTGGGAGAGTGATATACTATTTAAAATTTCAATTTTCAGAACATTTTGTTTTTCAGAAGATACATAGATAGCTTGTTTTTCATTATGAGAGGTAGCACCAGAGATAGTGAATTATTTGTGAATAAGAGCACTCATTTTTTAGAGTTCAAACCAAGAAATGCTTATAGTTTGTAAAAACTTTAATAAAACACATACAAACATGCACAGCATACAGCTTTTAGGTAGAACCCTTTTCAGTGCAAAGACATATATGTTTTCTAACAGCTGTTTCATATCAAAAGACAGTGAACATAGCTTTGTGCTCAGAGTGACTGATAGAATTTATAAGAATGTAAGAGGGGTGACTTAATTTATTGGAATTGAGAGAGTATGCATGGATAATAAGACTTTGAGCTGATAGTTACCCAGGACTAAACACAGCAGTTAGTATTAAGCCAGCATTGGTTAAGAAGCAAATATAATTAAAGAGATGAAGGTATTGTTTACCTTTATTTTGTGTATATACATTCACATGTGTATATATACTTATACATGTTGCATAGGTAATTTGCATATTTTTTTGAAGTTATGTAATTATCACATGATGAAAGAGTTTTAATTTGTTTAGATTTTATTGGCTATGAATGTCATATGATCACTGTCTTTTGATATAAAACAGCTGTTAGAACACATATATGTTTTTGCACTGAAGAAGGGCTCTACCCGAAAGCTGTATGCTCTGCACGTTTGTATGTTTTATTAAAGTTTTTACAAGCTACAAGCGTTTCTTGGTTTGAACTTGTGCTGCGGTTCATGGAATTAATATCAGACTTCGTTTACTGCAGGAGCTTGTCCTTTTGCTTGTTTGGCTGATGTCTGGGTACAGCCAGGATATTAGAGATATTATTTCTGCAAACTGATGTATTTTTAAAGGGAATTTTGAAGTTTTTAGAGTAGTGGGGGATAAACCTCACTTTGTTTATAAAATAAATAATTGTTTAAAAAAAATTTTACAGCATAATACAACATTTTTTCCTTGTTCCACCATAAAGATGTTGGACCTATAAATGTGGGATTTGCAGTGCCTGTAGGTTTATACATGAAGGCAGCTACATTTATTTACCACATTTAAATAAAGTTATAATGGCTAGGACTAAGTATACCTGTAATTCCAAAGGTGTTGTGTATATTAGTTTTTGCACGGGGTATGAGGCATTCTATGTTGGAATGACCACTAGGTCAAAGGAGAAAAAAAGAACATCAGTATGCAATTAAGTGCAAGGACACTGATAATGCACTTTATAAAAACAGTGTAACGTGAGAAGTACAAAAAAACGAAAGCAGTTGAACATCCTGGTCTTAATGGGACCATTAATATAATATGCTTTTTGAAAACTAGAAGATTAAAAATAAATAATAATATATATTGAATTTTTATTATTAGGTGTTTTTTATATAGAATTTATCTTGTTTTATTATGATTCTATTTTAACAAGCTGTATTCTTAATTAATGATTTACTTGATTATGAGATTTGATTAGATATGTTGTTTTTGAATTACTATTTAAGGTTTGTTTGATTGATGGCTTTATGTTTTTTCTTTTGGATGAAGTCTTCGGATGAAAAAAGAATTATTAAATTGATATGCTTAAAAGTTTCTACACTCATACCTCCTTTGTTTGTAGTGGTTTGGTTTTATAACAGGGACAAGTAATTGGTATGGTCTGCGTAGTTTTTACAATTTAGGCCCTTGTTGTTTTTTTGTTTTTTTTAGTGAGTAAGTGTGATCATTTCAGTTGTGATAAATGCTTGGACAAATTACTTTCACCTAATCTTCGGGCTCCTACTTCCCAACCAAGAGAACATCTCTTAACACCTTCCAGCCTTATCATCATGTTTTATTGTTGTAATAGTTGTCAATGTCTTACAGAGAGATCTTTGAAAAGCTGTACTTCTATCAATAAAGTATGGAATCATAGGCCAAAGTAAGTAAAAAAAAATGTCAGTCAATAGAGTGAATGAAAATAACTAACAAACATGGTTTTCCACGTAACATGAGATGGCAGTATGATTCAGGAAATATCTTAAGCTAAATCATTGCTGTGTCCTGGCTGTTCACCAAGTACAAACCTGCAGAAAGATCAAAGACTCTCGAGATCAGGCTGACTTAAAATAGATAAGTCAGAGACCAAAGATGCCCTGGTCAAGGTGGATTTTGATAAGAGACTAAGGAGTTGTTAGCATGCATAAGCCCAAGTTCAGCTTGCTTATTTATTTATTTTTGCCTGTCATTGAAAGCTGCTTTCTATAGGTTACTGAATTGTCAAACAGAAGTTCAGGGTAGTGGAAGGTATGCACCTACTCAGTTTGGGCTCCAGCTCCTGAATTTTCTGTAGATGTGCAGTGCCATTTGGGTGTCATTCTTGTTATGAAATACCACAGACTTATTCTTGGAGGTGGTAAGGTTTGTGATGTTGGATTAGACTGATAGCTCAAGTTGATTAAAGATGTTCAGAAGCTTATGGCTAATTGGAGGATGCTGTGTGAACATAGCAATGAAATATTCCTCCGTACTAAATCCTGGGCAGGGTGTCACAATGATAAGATGTATCACTAGACTAGGAAGACTGGAAAGCCTTCAACTGTGATTGTGACTTAACAGAGTATTTTTTGTACCTGTAAGATATTTTTGTTTTTAACCTGAAAAAAGTTACTTGTTTGTAATTTCTGCCTGGTCTGGTGCCATAGTCTTGTAGTTGTATTCTCAATATTAGTAGAACTGTGATATGCTACAGGATATGTGCCTCATGTACCCATACATCTTTCACTGCATTTTAGTCATAAGTACATTTACTTGTAATTTCTGGCTGGTTGGATTGCATAGTCTTGTCATTTTATCTTGCAATAATAGCAGTATTATGAATTTTGCTAACCATACAAACTGTTTATACTCAAATTCTGTTGAAAAATTAGATTACCTGTTTAAGCTGCACTTATGCGAGTTCTCTGTTTGTTACAAAAGCTGCTAAATTCCCAGCTCTTTGAGTGCTACATTGTTACAGCCTCCCTATCCCTTTGATGTTACATTAAGTGTTGCTCTCCCTGCTGCTACATCCTGCTCGCTACAGTAACCAAAGGTTCCCCTGCTCCCAGTGTAAAAGTTAAACTCCTGAATTTCAGCCTACCTGGGACCTTAGACCTGCATTCCAGAGTCATAGTCATTCTAGAACTATGATTTGCTACAGGTTCTGAGTCGCAGAGCCCCATTGGTTTAAATGTATTGGTTTGCATGGATTAACATCCTCTATAGCTTGTCTCCTGTAACCTGCATTGAGCTGAGGAGCTCACCCAGTGTCTTTTACTCATGACTCTGAGAAGCATGGAAAGCCATGAACTATGAGATTTTTCATCAAAATGGGGGGAAAAGCTGCGCTCAGAATACCACCACTTTTGGACTCCCTCTATAGTGGGCTGAGTGAGCAAAAGCCTTTTTTCTCTATACGAAGGCTTCCTAATCCTTACATTAGCAATAGAAACTTAAGGCTTTAGTAACCCACACTAAGCAAAATAAATCACATCCCAAGCTGCAGTAAAGCCTGTTTGGGTTATCTGTACATCCCAGCCTAAGAAATAAGGCACCCTCTTCATTGCTCATTAATAAGTCTACCTAAACTTAGCCCGGCATCCCAACATCAACTCAGTTCAAAGGAATTATAGTCTCCCCAACTTTCTAAATCATTCCTGTCTAAACCATGGACTAGCACTTCCTCACAAATTCTGTAGCCAGTCTGATTAAGATGGGTATCATGACACAATGTAAGAGTTTGCTCATGCTTTATGATAATTATCTATTACCCAAAAAACTCCAAAGTGCAACTCAGACAGAAAGCCCCCTAAGTATCACTGTCTGCCTGTTATGCTTAACACTTCACATAGTGCAAGGAGTCCCAGAGTCATCAATGCTAAGTCCGTATGGAAGCCATTCGCTAAACCAAACACTCTAGTAATAGATGACTATTGTAAGACATATAATTATACCTCTTTTCAGGCTGAGCAAGAAAAGGGTAATGCTTAGTCTCCATCTGGGGCCAGGAGCCATCAGAGCACACACACAAGCTCAAGCCTTTGAACAACCAGTATGGGTATGGCTTTATCATAGTACATGTTGGTGTCAGTGACTTGAGACATACTGCCTCAGACTATATGAAAAGAGGCATGGTGGGACTCAGACCATGTGTCCCAGTCAAGTATGAGCCTAGCACTGAGCTGAATTCTACCTTCTTCAAAGATGATGCCTCAATATGAGCAAAAAATAAATGACTTCAATAATCTGCTTAGTTTTTGATGTCATTCGAAGAGGGTCAACTATATGTCAGCCTGGGAAGGCATGATTGACAGACCATGCAGCTTCACCAAGGATGGCCTGCATCTATCCCCTCCAGGCTTTCAAATACTGGCAAAGACACTATCTACTCCTATAGTGCCAATCAAGCAATTGTAGAAACAAGTAAAGGAAAATATGACTGGGTTACTGATGAATGATAGGACCCTAAACAAGAAACTCCACTCTTTACATGCCTTCCTCACCCTAGATGAAGTAGACATCTGTGCAGTGGCTGAGACATGGTCTAAAATGGTGGAGAGTACTGTGGCTGTGCAAGGCTATAATGCCTTCCACAGTTTTAGATCACTCACTGCACAAGAGAGAAAAAGGTGGAGGTATATCAGTCTACGTTTAGAAGACACACAGGATAGAGTAGAGCTTCTTCATTTCCAAATCACCATCAGAAAGGTCCTTTACAACATACTGGTTAGTTATAGAACTCCCTCTATGACCCAAGTCAGCCACAATGTCTGCAATAAGAACTGGAGTCACTCAGTATTAAGCCCATTACCATTTTCATGTGAGAGCTAAACTATCCAGCTGTAGAATGGGAATCCTATACCATCACTAGGGCACAAGCACAGATATTCCTGGACTTTGTCAATACAAATGCCTTGGAACAACTAGTCAGAGAACTCAATAGGAGGAATAAAATCTTAGTGCATGTCCCTACTAATATAGGGGTATCTTCCACCATTCCTTCAGTACCTTTGTTACCTGGGAGGTCTGACCATGAAGCTGTCTCATTTGAAATAAAATTGAATTCATGGACCATTTCTACCCATCGTACCTTTAAAGCTTTATCCAAGACAGTCTACCTACTCCTGAGGGACACGTTGACAAGATTCAAACATCCACCAAACCCAGTGAACTCTACTGAATATGTGGAAACATTCACCACTAAACTATATTAAGATGTAAACAGCTGCATAGATGTGGCTGTAACTAGTAGAAACGAGCAAAGGGCATACCACAAAGAGAAACACCCTTGGTGGGACTTTAATATTAGCAAGCTTTACAATAAAATAAAAGCAAAGCTGACCTGATTGTAAACTATGGTACCTATACCAAAGTTTAACAAATTATTGGCTAAAGGTAAGAAGAGCAATATACAGAAAGACAGAACCTTTGCCATTAAATTAAACAAGCAGCTCAGGTGCTTAATTAAATGTATCAATGCTGAGTTTGAGGTAGAAATAGTCCCCCAATCAAAGGACAACCACAAGGCCTTTTTTAGTAATGTTCATAATCTCATGAACACAATGCAACGGTGTGCTGAGCTGATTGTAAACCATGTTACCTATACCAAAGCTGAAGGCACAACTCAAACTTTACCCCTTTCCCTGTCTATCTCACATGAAATATCTGAAACCAGCTGACCACCAGCAATTACGCATGTCCAAGTCTTGAAAGAGCAATCAAGAGCAAAAACAACTGCATCATTGGGTCCTGACAATATCCCAAGATGCATCTTGAACAGCATGAAGCTTGATTTAGCCACACAGCTAACAATACTCTTTATCCTTAGCCTCCATATGAGTTTTGTACCAAGTAAATGGAGAACAGCAACAGTTATTCCCTTGAATAAGGGAGGACATTCCATGAACCTAGGCAATTACAGACACATATGTCTGACCAGCCTCATATGCAAAGCCATGGAAAGACTTATCATGGAATTAATCAATCAGGACAAAGGGAAACTCCAAACACTGGACCCATCTCAGTTTGCATTCTTCAAAGGCAAGTCATGCTTAATCAACCTGGTAGACTTTTTTGAAAAGGGCACCAAAGCAATAGATGCAGGTAAAATGGTTCGTACCACATACCTCAACCTGACCAAGGCTTTTGACACAATCCCCCCATTCAGGAATAGTAAAAAAGCTTGAACTAGAAATAAACCTCTTCATCACCTACAGGATTACCATCTGGCTCACAGATAGGACACAGGAGATCAAAATAAGAGAATTTACCTTCATAAAAAGACCAGTCACCAGTGGAGTCCCCAAGGGTCCATTGCTGCGCCCCCTTCAATTTGGCATCTACTTCTCTGAAGTAAAAGCTAATACCAGTAATCATACCCTCAGAAGACTCAGCCATCCTACAGAAGGCTTGTCTCAAACAAGTAACTGGTGCCAGGCTCATGGATTAATGCTAAATGTCAAAGAATGCATTGTCATCTCCTTTGAAAAGTCGACTTTCCCAAGGAACTGCCACATTCACAACACACCCCTAAGAGTTGACCCAGTAAATCAGGATTTGGGAACTTATGTGGACAGCAACATAACCTTTGATCTGCAAGTTCATAGGTTCATAGTTATGTACTAGGCTAATGACCACAGGCACCTATATAAGCCTAGCCATGAAACCCAAAGGCATCCCACAGATTATTTTACCTTAGAGGTTGTTTTAAGGGATACTCTGCAGTGTAAACTGCATTACTCTACAGTCTATCAACTGGCTTGAACTTCCCAACCTTCTCTCCTACATCTGACTAACAAGCACTATACTGTCCAGCCATCAATCATTTACTAGACCTGCACATCCCAAATAGAAATCTCAGGTCTACAGACAAACAGCTCCTCATCATCTCCAATCTTTCCACTTCTTCTGACCAAAGTCCTTACTCCTACTCTGTTGCTAAAGCTTGTAACTCCCTACCCCTTCACATCAGAACAGCAACTAATCATTCTTCCTTTAAATCCTTACTAAAAGAATACTTAAACAAATCATGGATATGTTCCTGTTCTCATCCAGGATGAAATAGACTATGTGTGTACTCACTGTCCTCTCTCTCCCCTTGGTAACTCTCTCCACTCTTTCATTCGTAACACGTCTTTCTCTTTCTCTTTCTCCGCTGTTCTGTGTCCTCCTACGTACTGCTCTAGCCTTTCTCC
Source organism: Protopterus annectens (assembly GCF_019279795.1). NCBI lineage: Eukaryota > Metazoa > Chordata > Ceratodontiformes > Protopteridae > Protopterus > Protopterus annectens. The sequence continues at coordinate 626,327,264 of NC_056725.1, read as the reverse complement.
TATGAGCACATCTTTACAGCTTATACAGTTTTAGCAATGTGTTTTCCCTCCTATGTATACTCTTGCTTCCCAACCACTTATATCCCCCCTTATCTCTCTAACAGCTCTATCACATTATCTGACTCTACTCTACCCCTTTCTTTTCTCTTTCTTAAAGTACTCAACACTTACTCAATTATTAACTTCAAAGCACAAAACAATCTCTTTCTACTTAACACTCTCTCTCTCACTCTTTGCATCTCTACATTACAAGACTGAACTAGAATGCCTTTTCTTTCACAAAGACTCTATTATATTAAGACTGTACTATAAGAACTTTTGCACATTAAAAGAATGTATTGTATTAACTGCTTCTGACATGCCTTGCTGTAACTGTTATACTGTACTGTATTGTCTTCCTGTTACAGGTTTTACTATAGCTGTAATTATTACATTTGTACCTTATGTTTTATTCACTTTGTATTTAAATTTTGTCACACAGAGCTTTTCTCCCCGGGCCTCCACTGAAAAGGGACTTTTTTGACCTAGGTGGCTTTCCCAGTAAACAAATGGCAGATAAATAAATAAGGGGTGCATGTTAGTTAAGGCATGGTTTAACTGCTGCCTGTGTGCCTCGGAGACATAAGTATCAGACCAGGTAGTGAATTTCCAGTTTCCCATCCACTGGTCTAGGTTAGGTTAAATAGGGTCAACAAATGGAAAACAATTGCTCTAAACAGTCCAGCCAACACAAATACAAAGGAGCAATTGAAAAAGAAAGCTCGAATCCTTGGTAATACGTAATACACTTTATTCCACAGAGACTCCTATTCCTTCGAACACATTAACGCTGTACAGAAATATATCCTGCGTTTTCGTTTCAAGTGACTTCCTCAGATGAAGAAAACTGAATGCATACCTGTTGTGGGAATGATGTCTTGTTGAATGACAGCTGGCTAAATGCCTTTGACTTAGGCTTTTATTTTAAAGAGATTTGTCTTTCTTTATTTATTTATTTTTTTTTCTCTCTCTCTCTCTCTCTCTCTCCCTCTGTCTCCAGTAAATGGATTGAGCTCAATCCATTTATTGGAGACAGAGGGAGAGAGAGAGAGAGAGAGAGAGAGAAAAAAAAATAAAGAAAGACAAATCTCTTCAAAATAAAAGCCTAAGTCAAAGGCATTTAGCTAGCTGTCATTCAACAAGACATCATTCCCACAACAGGTATGCATTCAGTTTTCTTCATCTGAGGAAGTCACTTGAAACGAAAACGCAGGATATATTTCTGTACAGCGTTAATGTGTTCGAAGGAATAGGAGTCTCTGTGGAATAAAGTGTATTACGTATTACCAAGGATTCGAGCTTTCTTTTTCAATTGCTCCTTTGTATTTGTGTTAGGTTAAATAGGATTAGGGAAGGGCTGTGCTTCACATGAGGAAGCCAACTCCAGAGAATTGGAATTCTCTAAGATACATATCTGTCCCTCCTGCATGTCCTATTTAATTCCAAGCAAAGTTTAAATCCTTGGATCTAGTAGTTCTGATACTGCTCATTTTGTGGATATGCAAAAAGTCCATCAAGGTGGGATCAACAGATGCCATGCACGTTAGGCATAAATCACCTCTCAGAAACAGAGTTTAGGGATAGGGCTTTGAGACATCCTGCCTAGGGCACTTGTGTTTACTCCCTATATTGTTTTTGTGAGGAACCTCTGCAGACATTCCAATTGTTGCATGTGCCTGGTCAGATGCATACCAAAGGGAACATTATACTCAATTATGGGTCTGGTAAGGGCTGCCTACAGTGACACAATGACTTTTCTGGACCTAGAAGCCATTTCCTTACTTATACGTTGAGTGACAGAATGATTTTCTTACTACCGTAGACACACGTTGGTCAAAAACCACCAGGTTGGTATCTACATGAGTCCCATAGGGTGTTTTATTGATGAAGTAGCTTCCCCGGGATGGTCAGCTTTCCAAAAAGTACTACTATGCATTTCTTGGCATTGAGTTTTAAGCCATGGATTTCACACCAGTTATTTGTCTGTGTTAAACCTCCCTGTAAAATATTAGTTTCTTGGAGGGCTTCTGTGACTGCTCCCAGTCTGCAGTCATCTGCAAACTTGGTAAGACAGAGGTCCTTAATATTGACCCTGACTTTCAAGAAATAAATGCTAAAGATGAGCAGACCCAGTAGAGAGCCCTGGGAGACTACACTAGTGACCAGCCTCTTTGAAGAGGAGGCCTCTCCATTCCTAATCTCCTGCACCTTATCTGTGAGCCAGCTGGCAATCCAGAGGGTTTCATAGGAGTTTATGCCTAATTCTATGACTTTGTTTACAATGCTTGAGTGGTATATTTTATCAACTGCCTTAGCTACATCAAGGTAAGCAGCATGCACTGTTTTACCCTCATTCATTCCCTTGGTGACCTTTTCAAAGAAGTCCACCAGGTTCAGTAGGCATGCTCTGCCTTTGACTAAACCAAGCTGGGTTGGGTCCAGTAGTTGGAGGTTTCCTAGTCATTGCTAATTATTTCCTTGATAATTCTTTCCATGGCTTTGCATATGAGACTAGTCAAGACTAATGGGCCTGTAGTTCATGGAATCCATTGATGACCCCCCCCCCTTGTGCAGAGAGATGACTACTGTGGTCATCCATTCATGTGGAAGGAAGCCTGTTAAGTGGCTATGGTTGAATAGTGACTCCAGTGGCTCTGTTAAGTCATATATCCGGCTACTTAGGAGGCATCCTAGGATACTACCAGGGTCCATCAAGCTGTATTCTTGGCCTTAGAGAACACCTTTAAGACCTGCTGGCTACTGATAGCTGGAGGGGTTATGTTAGATGGTATTTTCTGGAGGGGGTGGCTGGTAGGAAGGTGGAGGTGATAGCAAGGGTGGGGGAGTTGGACCTGAATTTGTCAGCCAAAATATTTTCCTTTATCTCCTGGGTCCATGAACCTGGCTCTATTTACCATCAGTTTGGCACACTGTTGTCAGACTGACTTTGAGGTTTAGGACATAGTTAAAGAAGACCTATGGTTGTCCTTAGCCTGGGACACTATCTTTACCTTAAAATTTGCTTTCTTGGAGTAATTATCCCTCTTAGTTGTCTTTTCATTTTGATGAGAGAGTTTTTATCATTTTTTGTGCTACACTTTCTAATTTTAGCTATGACTTTGTTTCTTTCTTATACAACATGTTTAATTTTCAATTCCACCAGATTGGTTTGTTCTTTAAGTTAGTTTTGGGCTTACTTCTAGTAGGCACAGTAGCCTCTATGTAATCATTAACTTGGCTATTCAGAGTTTCTTTGAATAATTCTGCATAGGATGTTCTGTTATGAAGGCTTGGAGGAGTTTGAAATGTTATCACATAATAAAAGGTAGTTTGCCTTGGAGCAGTTCCTAACTGTGATAGGGTTTACTGGGGTTATAAAATCCATTTTTATTTCATAGCCTGTTTTGTGGTCTGACCTTGCCAAAGAGGACATGATACCATGGAGGGGGGTGCAGTGTTCTTCCATGTTTATGAGTACCAGGTCCAGTATGTTTATATCTCTGGTAGTTGTGTCGACTATCTTGTCAGAATGTTTGTGTTTACAAAGTCTAGGAATCTCTGTGCCTGCAAATTTGGAGTCATGTGGGATTCTCGGTTTATACAGGGATAACTAAAATTTCCCATTAGCATGGTATTTGGTTGAATGGGGATTGTCTCCAATAGGTTTAAGTATAAGCTATGGGTTTCATGGGACATAAAGGGTGACCTACAGCTTGCTAGAATATGGTATGTGACTTTGTGGTAATCTGGATGTGGAGAAACTCCAGTGCATCATCCTATTTAACCAACCTAGAAGTATGCTTGTTATCGATGTAGTTCAAGACAACTCTACCTTTAGTCCCTTCCTGTGCAGTTGCTGGTCTAAATGCATGAAGCCTTACACTGCTGGGGTACTTTCTGTGGCTTTAAATCATGTCTTATTAACTGCACATATGTCCACATTCCCCAAGGTGAGGAGAACTTAGAGGGAATGCAGTTTCTTGTTTACACAACACCTTTAGATTTTATTGAGTAGATTGTTCCATCTCTGAATCATTCTACATTTGGAAAACCGGTACAGAATTGAGAAAACATGCATAGGAACATCATTATGCAGTTAAGAAAAAAATGTGGACAGTGCTACAGTAAAACATTCTATTGAATATAAAGACTTCAAGAAGTTTTTGTTTAATGTAAGATCATGTTACTTGTGACAGAGAAGGAGAGTTAGAAATCAAGGGGTTAAGATGGCAGATTGTATTTAATGCTTATAATATACCAGGGTTGAATAGTAATATGAATTACAAAGTAGTTCTTGATACAAACAAAAAAAAATTAACAGATGTAAATAGACAAATTTAAATTGAAAAACCACAAAGAGAAAAGAAACTACTAACCAACAAAATAACACTGGAGCCAGAGTGAAGTTTAGCGCTTTCATCCCATTTATTACAGAACTTACTCAGAACAGTTATACAAATGCATTCATTTCCTTTTATACTGACAGTCATCATGACATCATTTCCTTACATGTTACATTTCCATAGTTGTTTAAAAAAATTCAATATTAACTATAAAATTATTATACATATAATCCCTACATTCAAAAATAGAAAAAAACAGGTCCAAACAAATAACTAGTTGTTAACATATTTCAAATGACTTTTAACAGAAATTTTATCGTTAATTCCCGGTGCCACATCTGCCCTCAGGAAAGTTTGCCATTTAAGCTTGATTTTTTTCTAAATAATTATTAAAAGATCCAACAAATCTGTTATTGTTCACCTTCTTCACTACAAACAAAACGTAAATTTCCTAAAATCCTTGCAGTTTACAGAATGTTTGGCCAAAGCGTTACTAAAATCTTTTCTCTTAATAGCTAAAATGTGTTCTCTAACCCTGTGACATAATTTTCTAATAGTTTTACCTATATAGAAATTCTCAAGTTAGAACAAACTGCAAGGTGAACTAAACCTTCACTCTGACAGTTATAATGACCCTTCGCAACTAAAGTGTAATTCAAATGTCTAAAATGATGGCTGTGCACCGCCATCATAAACCTACACTGGGCACAATGAGTACATGGAAATGTCCCTAAGTTTGCAGAACAGCCTTTTTGATCTGTTACCCTAGAAGTACTTTCGAATAGCTCCTTTAAATTTCTGGTTTTCTTATTGACAAACTTCTGTTGCTGCCCTATTATATTACTTAGATCTTCATTTACTAAAATTATCTTCCAATTATCAATAATAATTCTTCTAATATTAGGCTCATCTATACTCATGAGCACAGGAAAAGCACATTTAAACAGTTCCCCATCTTTACCACCATTTTCTTTATTTTTCTTAAATCCTACCCTTAAAATAGGGGGATACCTTTCATCTCTATTGATTTTAATATTATTAATAACTTCATCTAGAACTTCATGATCATATACTCTCTCCATAAATAACTGTTTAAGGGTGCCTACCTCCTTGACAACATTTTCATCTTCACTGATCATCCTACTAAGCCTTATTACTTGCCCTTTAAATACATTGATCTTCATATGTTGAGGATGAAAGCTGTCAAAATGTAAGTAATTATTAGCAAATGTTTTCTTACAAAAAATATTGCTATTAAATATTTTTGTGTTCACATCCATTAATATTTTACGTCAAGGAAATATGCTTCCGTACCAATACTACCTATAGTAAATTTAAGCCATGAAACTGTTTTAGTGAGTTCAGAGAAAAAGATTTTAAACTGCTCTTTACTACCTGCCCATATAAAAATCAGCAATATATCCTTTATAAAACCTGACATACTTGCAAAGTTCCAGTTTTGTAAGAAACTCACATTCCCACCAGCACATCACTAAAATTGCAAAAAACGGCACTACGCGTGTACCCATTGCAACTCCACTGATTTGTTAGTATAATCCTTCCCCAAAAATAAAAAAAATGTTCATTAACACTATTTCCATCAGTTAAGAGATTACAAATAAATCTTGATTAAGGGAAGGCCTCAGTTTATTGAGATGCAGTCTCATAAATTCAGTACCATCTGTTTGTTCTATTGCAGTGTATAAAGAACACACATCTAATGTACATACAAAAGTCTCATCTCCCTGGAATTCATACTCTTTTAATTCATTTAGAAAAATCTAGAAATCCTGTACAATGGGATTGAGTATTTTATCAAGATAAATTGAGATCTTAGATGTTTTACTATTAGGGGCAGAGACAATAGGCCTGAATGGTGGGTGCTTTTCATCCTTATGCATTTTGGGAATTCTGAACAGAGTTCCCAGTTGTGGCTGTTCTACTGTAAGGAATTCAAACAAATTGGCGTCTATATATTGTTGATATAATAAGTCTAGCAAAATTAAATCTACGTCTTGAAACTTTTTTCTAACCATGTCTGTAGAAACTTTTTGTATTTATTTATATCTGAAAGCAAACTTCCAATGGCAGTGTTATAGTCAGTAACCTGCATTATGACTAAACCCTGCCCTTTGTCAGCTTATATATATATCTGATGTTATTGTAGGTCAATTGTTTTAAAGCTGTTCTATGTTCACTAGTTAAATTTTTAGAACAAGGAACTGGCTTACTATTAATTATTTTGTACATCTCATTTTCACAAACCATGAAAAAAGTGTTTAATGTATTTACTAATGGTGGATTAACACTACTGTTCTTTCTAAAATAACTACCACTATTATTTGGCATATCATGATAAATATACTTTAAATTCAATTTTCTCATAAATAATTTAAAATCCAAAATTGTGTCTATGATTCTAGCTTTACTTGCTGGCACAAATGAAAAATAATTTTCAAGAACTTCAATTTCCTTTTTACTAAATATTTTGTCACTCAAATTAAAGATGTCCTGAGTGTCTCTTGGCTGGGGCGGGGACTGCTGGTCCCGCTTATCCCTGTTAAAAAAGGGGAACCTTCTTCACTACTAATGCTAGAAACACTATATACTGCTTCCCTTTGATCTTTGTTATGATTCCCATTGTTAGCCAAAGGAATAATATCTTCAGAAAATGAATCTAATCTATATAGGGAATTGGTTTGCTGAAGAGAATTTTTCCTATTAAAAAATTGTTATTATTGTTATATTGTTTCTTTTTCTTCAACACATATGCTTGTTTCTGCTGATAGGCATTAATGTCACAAATCAGTTTCTTCCTTTTCTTAAAAATCAAACTTTCCACATGTTTGTTAATTTTACTTTCCAAATTATCAAACAAATAATGATGTGTGTGTATTGAAGGATGTCCCTTAATTATTATATCCTATTTCTTAATATAATTTCTCAAAACATTCATTTGTTTAACATTCCACTGTATAAGAAGTTTCAAAACTTCTAAATCTGTATTGTTATACAAATCCCTCAATTTGCCAAACAATTCACCATCATATCTTGCCCCATTAGGAAAAGCATAAACCCTTAAACCTAAGGGAACAATTTTCATTTCACAACATTTGTTTAAATATTGGTATTCACAAACCAGCGTTTTGAATTTCAGTACCTTTTTCTCCAACAGGAGAAACTGATTTTTAAAGTCCGATATGTCCTTCTGCTGTAGTCTGATATCTCCTAGATGACCAGTGTCATTGCTTAATTCATTAAATGGATTCCTTTCTTTCTTCTCCAAAAGTTCCATAATAGGTTGACTAAACACTTCATTGGTAATAACAGTACCTTTATCCATAGACAAATCATTGGATCTTTTACCAGCATTTTGGTGGGCTCCGAAACTCCCTTGCATTCTTTTCAAGATATTCTGCACCTTCTCTATAACTTCCTACAAATTGTAAGTGAAAGTGTTGACTTCTTCTGGCGTCGGATACACGCTTACATCAACATCAATGGAACCTTGAGTAGTCATGGTGATAATAACAAATCACATCAACAGTACAATTTCCTGAATGTAGTGCCAAACTTTAAAAGATATTTAATGCTTTATAGTTGACCCAACTTAGTAAAGGCTCCGTTGACAAAAAATATTAAAGGTAAGCCCCAAATAGACCGTTATTAATGGTCCTTTAAGCAATACTATATATTACATGAATCCAAATAATCAGAGCATTCTTCAATGTGCAGAAGGAACTGTCTATCCTTATACCAACCCAGAAAGGGACTAATTACCAGCTCTAAAAAGAGCTTTTTAAAGGAGACAGTACTTTGTATCAAATATTATTTAAAAAATTAAAGTTGGTGCTTTATAATGTTATTAAGCACTTCATTCTCTTGAATCGAATATTGTTTATACGACTGTCACACTTTAACCTGTCCTTTCAGCCTAATTACCAGCTCTAAAAAGAGCTTTTAAAGGAAGACAGTACTGTAGTCACAAAACCAAATATTGCTCTGAAATCACCCAGGGTTTAGTCATAATGCAGGTTAATGACTATAACACTGCCATTGGAAGTTTGCTTTCAGATATAAATAAATATAAGAACGTTTCTAAAGACATGGTTAGAAAAAAGTTTCAAGAAGTAGACTTAATTTTGCTAGACTTATTATACCAACAATATATAGACGATGATTTGTTTGAATTCCTTACAGTAGAACAGCCACAATTGGGAACTCTGTTTGGAATTCCCAAAATGCAAAAGGATGAAAAGCACCCACCATTCAGGCCTATTGTCTCTGCCCCTTATAGTAAAACATCTAAGATCTCAATTTATCTTGATAAAATACTCAGTCTCATAGTACAAAACAGTAAGTATTTTTTACAGGATTCCTGGATGTTTCTAAATGAATTAAAAGAGTATGAATTCCAGGGAGATGAGACTTTTGTATGCACATTAGATGTGTGTTCTTTATACACTGCAATAGAACAAATGGATGGTATTGAATTTATGAGACTGTATCTCAATAAACTGAGGTGTTCCCTTAATCAAGATTTATTTGTAATCTGTCAATTGATGGAAATAGTGTTAATGAACATTTTTTTTTATTTTTGAGGAAGAAGTATACCAGCAAATCAGTGGAGTTGTAATGGGTACACACGTAGCGCCGTTTTTTGCAAATTTAGTGATCTGCTGGTGGGAATGTGAGTTTCTTATAAAACTGGAACTTTACAAGTATGTCAGGTTTTATAAAGGATATATCGATGATTTGTTTTTTATATGGGCAGGTAGTAAAGAGCAGTTTAAAAACTTTTTTTCTGAACTCAACAAAACAGTTTCATGGCTTAAATTTACTATAGGTAGTATTGGTACTGAAGCATATTTTCTTGACGTAAAATATTAATGGATGTGAACACAAAAATATTTAATAGCAATATTTTTTGTAAGAAAACATTTGCTAATAATTACTTACATTTTGACAGCTTTCATCCTCAACATATGAAGATCAATGTATTTAAAGGGCAAGTAATAAGGCTTAGTAGGAAGATCAGTGAAGATGAAAATTTTGTCAAGGAGGTAGGCACCCTTAAACAGTTATTTATGGAGAGAGTATATGATCATGAAGTTCTAGATGAAGTTATTAATAATATTAAAATCAATAGAGATGAATGGTATCCCCCTATTTTAAGGGTAGGATTTAAGAAAAATAAAGAAAATGGTGGTAAAGATGGGGAACTGTTTAAATGTGCTTTTCCTGTGCTCATGAGTATAGATGGGCCTAATATCAGAAGAATTATTATTGATAATTGGAAGATAATTTTAGGAAATGAAGATCTAAGTAATATAATAGGGTAGCAACAGAAGTTTGTCAATAAGAAAAGCAGAAATTTAAAGGAGCTATTAGAAAGTACTTCTAGGTTAACAGATAAGAAAGTCTGTTCTACAAACTTAGGGACATTTCCATGTACTAATTGTGCCCAGTGTAGGTTTATGATGGTGGTGCACAGCCATCATTTTAGACATTTGAATTACACTTTAGTTGTGAAGGGTCATTATAACTGTCAGAGTGAAGGTTTAGGTTACTTTGCAGTTTGTTCTAACTGTGATCATTTCTATATAGATAAAACTATTAGTAAATTATGTCTCAGGATTAGAGAACACATTTTAGCTATTAAGAAAAAAGATTTTAGTAACGCTTTGGCCAAACATTCTGTAAACTGCAAAGATTTTAGGAAATTTACATTTGTTGTAGTGGAGAAGGTGAACAATAACAGATTTGTTGGATCTTTTAATAATTATTTAGAAAAAAATCGAGCTTAAATAGCAAATTTTCCTGAGGGCAGATGTGGCACAAAGAATTAACGATAACATTTCTATTAAAAGTCATGTGAAATATGTTAACAACTAGTTAATTATTTGTTTGGACCTGTTTTTTCTATTTTAGAATGTGGGGATTATATGCATAATCATTTTATAGTTAATACTGAATTTTTTAAACAACTATGGAAATGTAACATGTAAGGAAATGATGTCATGATGACTGTAAGTATAAAAGGAAATTAATGCATTTGTATAACTGTTCTGAGGAAGTTCTGTAATAAACGGGATGAAAGCGCTAAACTTCACTCTGGCTCCAGTGTTATTTTGTTGGTTAGACAAATTTAAATATTTATTTATGACATATGAATTTTTAAAAAAATAGCCTTATCCAAATCTGAATTGTATTTGAAAGGTTCAGTTTATTTTAACAATGTGGTTCATTTATCATTTGAGTTAGGGTGGATGTATTTAAGCAATTAGCTTAATTTAATTTGATTATTCTAAAGAAGCACTTAACCACTAAAAATATTTCAGCACTTTTACACTTTCTCACATTGATGGTTGTTTTTTTTAGTTACAGTAACATTGGTTACCATCAGTTTTAAGAGTCTCTTTCATTTTTAGCTGTATTACCTAAAAAAGGCTCTGTTGGAAGGACAATATTTTAACCAATATTCAAAAGCCTAGAGGGAATAGTTGTAGACCATCCTTGGCAAAGCAACATGGTTTGTTAACTCCTTAAAATGGAGAACATCAATATATGTGCAGTGACTGAAACCTGGTTCAAGGCTCCAGAGAGCACCCCTGCATTATCAGGATATAACTCATACCATACCTTTTGACCATCTAACCAGGACCAGAACACCAAGGGTGGAGGAGTGTCCATATTCATTAAGGATATCTACACCTCCAGGCTAGTTGCCCAACATAATCCATCCAAAATTATCCAACTGCAACTATCTCTGGGCAAAACTGCAATCCATATTGTAGCTTGCTACAGATCCTCCACCATGCCCCAAGATTCCCACTCCTCTTTTCTTGATATACTGAAAAATATTAGGGTTCAACCAAACACCCTAATAATGGGTGATTTCAACTACCCCACCATTAACTGGGAAAACTACTCATGTACCAACTCCTTCATGCAACACTTTTTAGAATTCATAACCTCCAGTGCCCTGGATTAACTTATCCACACCCCCACCAGGAGCAATGATATCCTAGACCTAGTCATTACCAACATGAGTGACCGGTGTGCCATACCTGAAGTCAACTCCTCTTTAGTCAGATCTGACCATAAGCTAATCACCATAGATATCCACATCCCACCCCCACCCTCCATTAAGGAAACCACTGTAAAAAATGTCTCCAAAGCCAACTTCATGCATCTTAAGACAGAAGTGGCAAACTTCACGACAAACATGCAGATGGATAATACAGTTACAACTGCCAAATCTTATACAAACGCACTCTATACGCACTTACATGAGTGCATAGATCGTGCTGTCCCTAGCAGAACCAAGACGCTATCCTCCAAAAAAAGGAACCCAATCTGGTGGTCCCCTGCTATAAACAAACTCTACAACAGAAGGAAGAAACTATTGCAAAAGAGAGTAAAATCTCATGAGTGGAGGAGCTCCTAGTCAGCCTTAGTAAGAAGCTGAGATCCTTCATAAAATCCTCCAAAGCCAGTTATGAAAACAAGATTGCCACTGACTCTAAGGACAACCACAAAGCATTCTATAGCTATGTCAGAAATCTCAGTGGCAACACCCAAATATGCTCTGAGTTACAGCACAATGGCACGAAAATTACAGAACCAACTGATATCGCCAACATCCTGGCTGATAGGTTCAGTGCCAACTTTACAACCCCTCAACCCCTAAGGGGCCCATATCCATACCAGAAGAATGCAGTGATCCTGCAATCACAACTGAGCAGGTAAAAGCTGCGCTCTCCAAAGCCAAGAACACAGCATCCATGGGACTGGACAATATCCCTCGCTGCGTTCTACATGAACTTCAGAATGAACTGCCCCCCATCTAAGCACTATATTCAGTCACAACCTCACATTAGACTTTGTACCCACTGAATGGTGCACAGCAACAGTTATACCACTCCACAAAGGGGGAGTCACCATGGATCCCTGGAACTATTGCTCTATTAGCCTGACTAGCCTGGTTTGCAAAGCCATGGAAAGTATCCTCATGGAACTCATTAACAAAGACATTGGTAACCTCCAAACTCTGGATCCCACCCAGTTCAGGTTTGTGAAGGGCAGATCATGCCTCCTGAACCTGATCGACTTCTTTGAAACAGTTACCAAAACTGTAGACGAGGGTAAGATAGTTCACACAGCTTATGTTGACCTCGTCAAGGCTTTCAACACCATCCCTCATCCTGGAATGATAGATAAATTCACTAAACTGGGTATAAATCCATATGTCACAGGATCGGTTACCAAATGGCTCACTGACAGAACCCACACTGTAAAAGTTGCAGACTCCAAATCTGACTTCAAACCTGTGACAAGTGGAGTACCACAGGGTTCAGTCTTGGGTCCTCTCCTGTTTGGTATCTACTTCTCTGAAGTAAGGGCTAACACAGAGGGCCTCTGGCTGATGAAGTTCACAGATGACTGCAAAATAGGTGCCATAGTCGAGTCCTCAAATGACGTAGACATCCTACAGAAGGGCCTTACTGAGACTGATGCCTGGTGTCAGAGCCACAGCCTCAAGCTCAATGCCAAAAAGTGCATTGTCATCCCCTTTGGTAAACACTCGGTATCCATGAACTACCACATAAGCGGCAGTCCACTTAACAGCAAAGGTGTGATAAGAGACCTTGGGACTCAGGTGGAGAGTAGTCTCTCCTTTGACAACCACATCACCACAGTAGTCAGGAAATCCTTCTATGTGGCACACCTCATCATGAAAGGGTTCTCATCCAGGAAAAAAGATGTCATTGTTCCCCTCTACTCAGTTCTCATTAGACCCATTATTGGGTAAAATGCCCCTTTTGTAATGCACCTCACAGACATCTGCAACAGCTGGAAAGGCCACAAAAAATACCTCACAAAGAGGATTACGGGACTCAAACAGATGGCCTATGCTGACCATCTCAAAACACTCCAGCTATACTCCGTAGTATATTGCCTACTCTGAGTTGATCTCTGCCTAACATACAAAGCTATGTCAAACCCAGAGCTGTTGGACATGCTACACCTAAAGAAATCCCAGTCCCTCCAAGCTACATGCTCCAGGGATCAACCTTGTCACCACAATAAACAGAACATGCTGGATGGATATATTCCTGGCCCAGAGACTTCCCATACTCTGGAACAAGCTACCTATCTATGTCAGGCAGAGTTCCTCATTAGCACTCTTTAAGAAAAATCTTGATGAGTGGATGGGGAATAGGAAATTCACCCCAGGGATCACTACTGTGGCTCTGCTTGACAGGGGCACAGGAAAATAACCTTGGGTGGTGAAAGCCAGGGAACCTTGATGGCTAGGCTTACATAAGCCCTTGGGCCAATAGCCTAGTACCTACTTATGAACCTATGTCCTCTCATACTGACAAATCTTGTAACGCCCTAGAATGACACCAGAAACTCAGCCAGTTACTAAAGTCAGTCATTGTCCGTTCGTATTGTGGCATAATCTTTGGGGAAGGTAGAATGCTGTTCAATGCTAGTCACATATCAGACTTTGACACATAGTCCAAGAGCGTCATAATGTCTCTCTTCATATAGTCTGTGGAGGCATGTCTCAGATTATTTACACCTATGTGGACTATGACTGAATCATACTGGTTGCTGTGGTGCAATGACTTGAGTGCATTTGTAACTTGACAGATCCTGAGCCCTGATAGGCAACTGACCTTTATTTTCTCCTTGTTCAGCCTGTTGAGTGTAGCATCAGTATGTTATACAATGGAGTCTCCTATGAATAGAGTTGTAGGTATTGTATTGGCTTGCCCTATGGGCTTGGTATTTGAGGCTCCACTGGGAATGGCTGTATATGCAGTGCTGGTATTGTTACTGTTCAGTGTTTTCAAATTTGCTGAGGATAATTTTTGTGGGTTGATTGTCTGGGAGGTCTTTGGGGTTTGGAAAGAGTGCATTTAAGTGTCTCAGCATAAGTAGGTCTATGTGTGGGGTGCATACTATGTGAGGTGAGTTTAGAGTGTGTATTTCTGACAACCAGATTTTTATTTTCAATGCTTGTATGTGAAAGTTTTGCCTCCAGAGACATTGTGTATACACATCTCTCTCAGACTGTGTTTGTTTCTTTGAAGATTAAATGTTTGCCAATGAACATTAGAAACTTGTTACATTGTCTCATGATACCCATATCCACCAAACTCCCTGCAGAGAAATTGGGAAAGTTTATATCCATGATGTCAAGTCTTTTATTAAGTGAGCTACAAGGGTGTGCTGTCTCTGGGATTAACAGTGGGCTGACTAAGGTGCTTTGGGGACAAGAGACTAGACTAGGCTATGTAATGCTAAATTCAAGGGGCAATGCCCCTCAACATGCAGACTAGCTGATCTGTGCTACTCAACAGAGAAAGAAGTTGCCCTATACTCACTGAGTTACTGGTATTGTTTCAGAGGTAGTCTTATAGGGAAAATGTGTTTTCTAGGTGTCTGCATCTATACAGGGTACTATTGATCCAAGGAAATCACTTCCGAAGCACAGGTGAGGATGCCAAGAGCTGCTGAGCTCTGTGGAAATTAGCCATGAGCCATGCAAACATGTCAAATATGTAGAGGTAATTAAAACACAGGAAACTGGCTTCTAAGCCCTCTGGCTAATAAAATGACTACAATTACAGCTTTCTTATGTGTTTCCCAACTCATATAGACCAGGTCACCACCTACTGCTACTAGATGAAATATCCCAGTCCTTTTAATGTAACAACACAAAAAAGATTACTTGTGAGTGTATGCTACCACCAAACAACCTCAACAAACTAGCTAGAAAAGGCAATTTCTAGTCAATCAGACAACAGCAAGACAATTTGAGCAAATACAGTAATTTCAGCCTTAAATGCAGATAAATGCAAAAAAAGGAGACACGAAACAAGAACCCAACAGTCAGTCACTTAACTTCTGGAAGTGTGATTTTTAAATGCAAGTACTTGGCTTTTGCTTGGATCACTTCGGAGGCACAGGTCCACTGTGGTAAGGAAGTCCTTCTATATTGTGTAACTCTAAAAAATAGCATGCTTCAAGATCCAGGAATGTCATTGTCATTGAGTTTAATGCCTTTGTTGGCATGCATCTGTCCAGGCATATGCAACAACTGGAATTCCTGCAGAGATAGTTTAGAAAAAGAATGAATACAAGGCCTAAACAATGTATCCTACATGGACCACCTCAAAGCCCAATCACTATATTGTCTGTTACAGAGTATTACAGACTGTTAAGAGGTGACCTCAGTGTACCATGCAAGGCAACCACCAACCCATTACTGACAGACTTCCTTCATATCTGCAAGTCAAATGGTATCTGAAATACCCAATCCAGGGACCTAAATCTCTTCTGCAGCATTAACAGAACAGTTTGAAGGGACAGGTATATCTCAAAGAGGATAACATTGCTCTGGAACAGACACCCCATCCATGTAAAACAAAGCTCATCTTTGACCATATTCAAGTGGAACTTGGATCAATGAATAAGAAATACGAAATTACCCCAAGATTCCCCCATACTACTACTGGACAGAGGCAGCACCTAAATGCTTTATCCTATGCATGGATTCCCTCCAAATATCTATGTTATGATCTAGTTTTGATCTAGTAATTATCACTAGAGTTGTTGTTGTTTGTCTTTCGGCTTTTCCCGGTTAGGGGTCGTAATTATCACTAGAGTAATATATAAATATAAATCCTGGAAAGGGGTAGGTTAATCTAAACTCCAATGAGATATCGAAATTTTAAGCACAAAATGTTATAATTGGTTAATATTAAATGACCAGCTAGGCACTTAGCCTACTACTAACCAATGAACCTATGAAACTATTATTTACAAACAATGTGAATGGCATTCTTCCCAGACCAGGGCAAAGGGAGATGTCAGGTACTACTGTTCTTTGTTCTGACATTGTATTATCCAACTTGAATTGTTTTCATTACTGACAACTGGTTATCCAGGACACTGAGTGGCAACTGAGAAAAAAATGACTGAATCTCTGTCGAAGCAAAGTTTTAATTTAGTTTCAAATTAGCATCTGATTACACTGTCCTCTGTACATGGCTGACAAAATATGCCCTGTATGACCCAGTACATTACAGATATCATGACTGGGATTCACATAAATTAGCACAACAGTGCAAGTCACACTGCACTCATATTCATGCATGTTCATACTAGAGATACATCTAATTCATACAAAATTTACATGGATATAATACTATGAATAACTGCTCAGATGAATGCTCTAACAACCTGTGCTAGCAGGCAGTGCAGGGTCTGGGCAAACTACACACAGACACAAATGTGGCCTCCCCCCCCAGTGCAGACACACACATACGCACACACACACACACACACACACACACACACACACACACACACATATACGTACTGTAATTACTGCAGTTGTTATCAAACAAGGGAGGCTAATTAGAGCAGAAGAACCACAAATCACTGCTCTGATTTATTAAGTATCCCCTGAATGATAGCAAAGACCACACACAGACACACAGTCATACACCCTGCACTGACACTCCAGCATTCACACAACACACACGCAAGCACACACCCACATCTCCACCCCACGCACAGACACACACACACACAAACACACACACACACACACACACACACACACACACACACACACACACACACACATGGGCACACACACACACGGGCACACACACACACACACACACACACACACACACACACACACACACACACATACGTACTGTAATTACTGCAGTTGTTATCAAACAAGGGAGGCTAATTAGAGCAGAAGAACCACAAATCACTGCTCTGATTTATTAAGTATCCCCTGAATGATAGCAAAGACCACACACAGACACACAGTCATACACCCTGCACTGACACTCCAGCATTCACACAGCACACACGCAAGCACACACCCACATCTCCACCCCACGCACAGACACACACACACACAAACACACACACACACACACACACACACACACACACACACACACACACACACACACACACACACACACACGGGCACACACACGGGCACACACACACACGGGCATACACACACACACACACACACACACACACACACACACACACCGCGCGCACACGCGCACTTATCCAGTGCTTGCACAGTCTATATCCTCAATCTCCTTCTTTATAGCGACCACAGGACAAATTAGGTAATGTTCATCTACTACACATGCACTCACAATAAGCAGTCATGTACATATACTCAAAAAACACACTCATACACTGTCACTATACTCCCTACAACCTCAAACGAACAGGTACATACTAGCTTAGCCTGTAATAGACTTAGTTTCCTACCACCACCCATAGATTTTCACCCACTGAAATGCATACGACTACACAGCTAAATTGCTGTATTTTCTGTGCATTGCTCTGCGTGGAAACTAACTAGTACAGACTGGTAGGCAGTTCATTCTTCAAAGCAGTGCACCAAAATGCTAATAGACTTCATAAGCCACTCTCTCTTTCCATTACCACATTTACATGGAGTTCTGAATTTCGTAGATCAGTACAACAGGGCTGCTCTACTGGGCAACAATGGGAACAATGAATCAGGGCAGCCCTGTCTAGTATGTAAAGTAACTTGTGCAGCTTTATGTACCAGGTAAGTTGTCTAAGAGTCCCCCAAGTCCTTGTCAGAAACCATGCTGTGTATTGATTGGCTACTACATGCAGATATATATGTATACTGTGTGTGTGTGTGTGTGTGTGTGTGTGTGTGTGTGTGTGTGTGTGTGTGTGTGTGTGTGTGTGTGTGTGTGTGTGTGTGCAATCTGTCTTCTGTAAGTAGTATTCATAGCATTGTCCCACTTGACATTTGCCTAAATTAATCAAGACTGTGCTACAGGTATAGATACATACTCTGAGAATCAACGATCAAGCAGTGTACTAACATAGTTGTAGAATACGGACATTATTCTTCCTACTGCCTGCTCATGACAAGTGAATGCATGTAAAGGAAATGTGAGATGGTCTCTGCAACATCTCCACATGCCCAGTCATATCATCATCAGGAGAAACATTACAGCCAAAACAAAAAATGGCTGACTTGCTGATGCCCTAGCCTACCCTGTCACTCTATTTATCAATCAGTCAATAAAAATACATTCCAGCTCACTGGAAAAAATGGCTTTATCTTGCCTCTGAATAAAGAGGGTACATCTACTGACATCTCAAGCTATAGACATATAACAATGTTAGCACCATTATCTAAAGTATTAGAGATAAACACCCACTTCCATCTCCAAGCATATTTAGCCACTAATAATCTTCTTTCCAACAGACAGCATGGTTTTCATCCAAACTATAATACTACAACTGCTCTGTTGTGTTTTATTAACATAGTAAACACAAATAGAAATGCAAGAAACCTAGTCACCATACTTTTTCTTGACCTAACAAACGCAAACTGAAACTACTACCAAAACGTTCCTCGATAGGCCTTACAGACTCATCACTCAAGTGGTTTCAAAGCTACCTATCAATCAGAGAACAGACCGTAAAGTGCCTAAATACCCTTTTATTTTTTCCTACCTGTCAAAGTAGGAGTTCTCCAAGGAGCTATTCTCAGTCGATTACTATACATACTCTTAACTAATGACCTCCACACCAGTACAAAACAAGTTACCGTAGTTCAGTACTCTGATCTCTTATCTTTTCAGACAGTACTTTTTCCATACTAGAAGAAAAAACAGCAAGCAAAGGAGACTAGTATTACTGCAAATAAATTCATCCTCCAGTCTTGTTGAGTACCTTTACCAGGTGGACCCTGTTTTTTACAAAATCTCACCAAGATGACACAGATATTTAGACTGTACTTTATATAGTATATATCATGGACAGAAGTAGGTTAAAAATTAAAAAAAAAGATAGCTGGGTGCACAAATTCCAGGATAAAAAAGTACCTAATCCTGGAAGGCTCACTAGTGCCAGGACTGGAAAAAATGATAGTGTAGAATCCTCAAGACGTAAACATTTTTGCAATGCAGCTAGGCCAGGCTCAGAGGAGAATGTCCCACCTCTTATAGAAGGAAGTAGTATTCCACAAAAGTCACAAAAACTGATAGGCCAAAAAAGAGCCATAAAAATTATACAGTGGACTATTGAGGATAAAAAAAGCAATAATGTACTGTTGCTATCGTGCAAAAAAAACTAGAATTTCCAGACAGAAGATATATAAAAAGATTAAGAGAGAAATTAGAGGAAAGAAAAATGCAAATTTGTGTTTATTAACACAACAGGTTTCTGAAAAACATTGTATAGACCAAGAAACCTTGGGTTATTCTTGAAAAAGAAGTGACTGAGGAAGTGCAAAAATATAAAGAACAAAATCTAGAGATTTTTTTGAAAGGGATAAAAAAGAAATATGGGCATGGGAAAGAAAAAGAGATCTGATATGGTACAATATTTACAAAAAGGAGAAAGGCAAATTAATCAATAAAAAAGGCAGTCCCAAAGATTTTCAAAGAGAAATACAGGCAAAGATATCCTTTTATGGAAAATTTCACAATACAAAAAATAAGATTACATAAAGGGAACGTAGAACAGAAGATTAGTAAAGTGAAAGTTAAAAAATAGTTGCTGAAGTTATGGAGTACCTGTAATTTGAAGGCTTTAATGTAGAAAATCTAACACAGGTTATATCACAGCAGGATGGAAAAATAAGTCCCCCAAGCAAGGAGAAACAGGAGGAACAGGAGACATCAGAAGAAGAAATATGGATCTAGGAAAGAAAAAGAGATTTAATATGGTACAATATTTAGGCAAAGGAGAGAGCAAAATGAATTAATGCAAAAAGAGAAGCACCAATGATATTTAAAGAGAAATAAAGACAAAGGCATCCATATATGGAACATTTTACAGTACAAAATATAAGACAACAAACAGGAAAAGTTGAAAAGAGAATTAATAATGGAGAAGTTAAAGAAAGAGAAACTGAGGTTATGGATTACCTGAAAAGTGAAGGATTTAGTGTAGAAAATCTAACTTTGATAACAACACAGCAGGATAGAGCAATGGATAACCAAATTAAGGAGAAACCAGTGGAGCAGGAAACATGAAACAGCTGATCAGTTGCCATATGAAGATACTTTGGAGCCTTCCATAGAAAGCCAGTACAAACAGTTGGAGCTGCACAGCAAGGGAAGGAATAAGAAACTGTGGCAACTCTGACACAATCAATGGTGTGGAGTGAAAGACCAGTGAGTTCCCATATGAAAGAGCAATGGATGACACAAGATGAAACTGAAGAGAATGTAGCACAGGAAGATCTCTGGAACTTTCTGTAGAATGCCCAAAGGAAATGCAGAACAAAGAGTGTGCCTTCAGTTTAGAAGAAAATGATCTAAGAGAATAGTTGCTTTATTTACTAGAGATGAACAAACATATTAAGACCAATGAAAGAAACAGAGTGTAGAAAGTCAATAAAACCCAAAAAGTTAGACGTTTGATGAAACAAATGATTACAGTAATTAGGACTGTTTATAGAAATTCATGTGATATAACAGAAGTAAATAGGATATATTACTATGAAGCTAAATTCATAACAGATAAAGTCATATCACAAAAACACAGGGCAGTAAGGGAAAGAAAGGGGAGAAATCAAATGTCATCATGGAAGTATTGAATAGAAAAAACTGTAAAGCAATTAAGACAAGAAGTGTCACTGTTAGGAGAGTACAGAAGAGGGAACAGATCGACAAAAATATTCAGAAGGATAGATGTGCTAAAAGCAATGCCCAGTATCAGAACAGATCAGGATCTATTGTGCAGTATTGCAAATAATAAGCTAAAAATATTAGCACATGCAGAAAAGCATAGAAGATATATAGATAAATATGAAGGAAAAGTACAAAATAAGCAATTTATTGATGCCCAAAAAAAGTTTTATACAGAATTAGGAAACAAGGTGAACACCACAAAAAAAGATGAAATAGATACATTTTGGAGAAATAGCTATGAAGATCTTGTGGAATATAACACAGATGCTGAATGGGCAAAAAAGTAAATGTACAATATATGAAATGGGATGAAGTAACGGCCAGAGAAATTGAAACAAAGTTAAGAAAGCCTCTTAATTGGAAAACCCCAGACCCAGATGAAGTGCCTACCTTCTCGCTAAAAGTATTAATATCTTTACATGAAGACATAGCCATGAGTAAAAACTATAGAAATATGTGCACTCCGAACAGATGCCAACCTGGTTAACAAATGGAAAAACAATGCTTCTACTTAAGAGCGAACCTGCAAGCTATCCCAAAACCTAAAGACCAATAACTTGCCTTCTGACAACATATAAACTATACACTGGAATTGATGCCGACAGAGTTTATAGTCATTTAGAAGAAAACACAGTCATGGTAATAAAACAAAAGGGTAACAAAAGAAAGTCATATGAAACAAAGGATTGTTTGTTGTTAAATAAAGTCACAATGGAGAACTGCAGAAAGGGCAAGAATTTAAGTACTGCATGGATAGACTACAGAAAAGCATTTGACAGTATCTCACATTCATGGATAAAAGAGTGTTTAAAAATGTATAAGATGCACCCCACACTGATTGATTATATTACAGCAACCATGAAACAGTGGCAAACCACTTTGCAGTTAAGCCTGATAAAGGACAAATTATTATTCCAGGGACACAAATTCAAAGGGGGATTTTCCAGGGTGACTCTCTGTCCTTACTGCTTTTTTTGTCTTACCTTTAACCCATGAAGCTGTCTACTTAACAGATTAGGTCATGGCTACAATTTGGCTCCCAGAAAACAACAAAGTGTAAAGACTTCTCATCTTCTTTTTGTCGATGATTTAAAACTGTATACTCATCAGATGAGGAACTGAAAGCACAAATTCAAGTTATCAAAACTTTTTCAGATGACATAAGAATGTCATTTAGTCTTGATAAATGTGGAAAAGCAACCTTTAAAGTAGGAAAGCTGCAGCACCAAGAAAATATCAGCCTGGGACAGGAATGTGGTATAAAATAACTTTAGCAGGAAGGAGTGTATACATAATTGGGAAATGATGAAGGATCATCAATAAATCATGAACAAATGTAAATAAAACTTAGTAAGAAATATTTTGGAAGACTAAAATTAATACCAAAAACAGCTCTGACATCTAGGAACAAAGTCCAAGCTATAAACCAGTTTGCTCTTCCTGACCTAACTTAACAGTTTGGAATGACTGACTGGCCCCAAAAGGTGTTGGATCAGTTGGATGCTTCATGCTTATCAAATGATTTATAATAATCAGTGTATACCAAGACTATATATTCCCCATTCTGAAGGAGTTATGGACCTCCTTGAAATTGATTACATGTACAGATCTGCAATTGTAGGCCTGCATACATATCTGCTGACCTCACAAGACCCAAACCTAGTGAAAGTTTTAAAACCTGAAGAGAATAAGTCTAAGATGACTTCCCTGCTTAGTTTAGCAGAAGCATATCCGTGTCAAGCAGGAATGGAAATCAAACCAGAAGTAGAAAAACATCAGGCAGCAACTTGACTGCGCCAAAAAAATTAAAAAAAACAATATAAGGTGAAGGATCAGATAAGAAGGCAAGACATGGAAAATGCATAAATAATGTTGCAAGTACAGAAATATCTTGGAAGTGGAACAACTTCTTGTGATCAGGATCAAACACAGAAATGGTTAAGGAGAGGTGAATTTAAACCAAAAGACAAAAGGTTAATATTGGCAGCCCAAGATGGTTGGACTATGTACATGTGGGAGAAACAGACAAATGTAGAAAACAGAACTGGAAACAGTCGCACATCTTGTTGTTGGCTGTGATATACTCATGGCAGAAGGACTGTATACTGAAAGGCATAACAATGTGGCAAGGCTGTTGCATTGGGGATTATACAAATATTTTAATATTGAAGTAGCTGAAAAACACTGGAAACATGAGCCACAAAGCATCATAGAAAATGGTGAGTTTACATGACATGGGTCACCCATTACAATCAGTTCAAAAAATAGATGTGAGAAAATCAGATATAGTAGTCCATGAAAAGAAGACAAAAGTAGCATTGATCATTGAAATTGCTACACCCAGTGACAACATTGTCTTACATACAGAGAGACACAAAATCATAAAATACCAGGATTTGCACTGCAGACAAAAATGAGGGTAATATGGAAAAGGATACCCAGACAGTTCCAGTAGTAGTAGGAGCAACGCATCTTATAAGAATTTACAATTGTACTTTGATATCTTACTGATACATGTAACTCCATATAAGGAGTCATTACTGGACACATTGCGGGTGCTGTGAAGAGCACTTCTGGCTAACATCAATGATTGAAACAATACTAATTTCATGAACATTAATCATATTTGACTTAGGAATGGGATCCATTCCTGTCATGGTGTTAGAAACCCAAAAAGCCTTGGAGAAATTAAAAAAAGGAAATTATACAACAAGCCTTTTGCTCCATTGAAACATGGTTACATAACTCCCACCTACTAGTGAAATACTTTGTGTCTTTCGGCTTTTCCCGGTTAGGGGTCGCCACAGCGGAACTCCAGTCTGCTAATGATTGGTAGTTGATTTTTATGTGCCGAGTTGCCAGCTCTGACGCACAACCTTCAACGAAGGTACGCCCATTCACGCATGTCTCCACGCAGAAGACACTCTAGCTGAGGATCGAACCGGACAGCGTCTTACTGTGAGGCGACAATGCTACCGCAGCACAAAAAATATTATTTACTCTCAAAGAACTGGGTTCTCAAAAAAAAAAACTCCCATTACAATAACCTCTGCCAATAAAACCAAACTAGAACTGGTAAAAGGGTTCAGTTTACAACCAGCTGAAATTTGCCCATCATGTACATTAAGTAGTAATAAGAACTCCATTAAAAGCTGGGCTTCCTATACAAGGCTAAACCTTGCCTCACCGATTACAGCAAGAAAAATATAACCACAACATTCTTACTACCAGCAGTCCTATATGGCTATCCTGTTCTTACTTACCTACAAACCTCATTAAAATACTAACAAGATGAGTGCTAGAATAAAACTGATAGGTTTACAGAAAACACCACTTCAAAACATACCATTGTACAGCACTTAAACAGCTTAACTGGCGAGATCTACCACACCATCTTACTCAGTTACTGCCAGCTTCGAAACCTACCTACAAACTTGAAATCTGTCCTGCTTTGCAATCTGTTTTCACAGACTGTACCCCAAATGGAGAGCTGCACTCAATAGATAAACTCCTTCTTGATATAGCTAAGTCCAACAACACTGCAGAAGACTCTCTGTGCTCAAACTACATTATCGAATTACACAATATTATACCCCCACCGCTGAAACAAACTGAAAATCCTGAATTATTCAAATCCCTTCTAAAGCTACACCTGATGAATTCCTTTTTGTGCTCCTGTAAATCCCTAGTTTAACCTTAAGTAAACATGCTTAACACAAAATAATATTCCTTGTTGCTTCTTAATATATTTTAATTTCTTCAAAGTCCATTTTATTTGAAAGCTAGCCTAAGCCCTTTGCTCCGTACTAGATATCTCAATGTTTTTCTTTTCCCACTCTGCTGCTACTGTAATTCAGCCATCTATTTTCCTGTACTGCTGAAATCTAAGAATTGAGCTTTGAAAACTGCCCCTGATTTTTAACTGCCACGATCACTTTTGACTGTAAATTGATTGTCGATTTCCAAAAATACTGTAACTAATTTTCAGTATTCACCACTGTGTGTAATAGCAAAGATTCATTTTGTCCTTTTTAGCATCTACTTTTCTGAAGACAAGGCAAATGTCAAGAGCTTCTTGCTACCATGTTTGCAGACAAGGTAAATGAATCCCCTAAAGACATAGATGCCCTTCAAGAAAGTGTGATGCAAACAAACAACTGGTGCTAGAGCCATGGACTAAAGTTCAATGTGAAAAAATGCATAATAGTACCTTTTGGAAAGATGGATGCCACTGCAAATTACCACATTGATACATTGATAATGTACCAATAAAAGTACACCCAGCTGTCAGGAAGCAAGGAATGCATACTGACAGTAACCTGATCTTTGACCACCTTGTGTCTACTGTGGTGAAAAAATCATTCTGCATTGCACAACTTACAAGTAAGGGTATGGCATCCAGGTCCAAGGAGGACATTGGTCCACTGTACTCAGCTTTCATAGCCCAAGTCATTGAGTGTAACACACCCTTTGTCATGTACCTCACCAGGCACCTGAAACAACTTGAGCAACCACAGAGGGTCCTCACAAAAAGAATACGGAGAGTGAACAATAGGGTTTATGCAGACCATTTCCAAGCCTTATCCCTGTAATTGGTTTCCTACAGAATGCTGCTCAGTGATCTATGCCTAGCTTGCTATGCATCCTCTTAATCCACCCTGCACACTTTGTTGGACATCCACAAAACAGCCTTAGAAATGTCCATTCTAAACCTCTACTGCAACATAAACAGGACATGTTGGAGGGACAGGTATATGTCTCAAAGATCACCCCTTCACTGGAATAGGCTTCTCATCATTTGAAGTGAAGCTCATCGCTAACCAAATTTAAATGCAACGTTGCCTAATAGATGGGAAATCATAAGTTTACCCCTGGTTTGGCACCTACGTACCTAATGGCTAGAGACAACATATGAATGCTTGATGTGTATAAGCTTATATTGTAACCATAAAATTCCTTGGAATATTAGCATGACAGTGATAGTTTGTTAAATTTGAGGTGAAGTTGGCTAGTCTTGACTCTTGAAATGATTCCTGGGCCAATAGCCTAGTAACCACCTCTGAAACTCTGAACCTATTCCTTCCTGTTGTTTGATTTTCTCTAGCTGTCACTCTTGAAACAATACTCTCACCATTGTTCAATATATTATTATTCACATGTACAACAAATGTATTGTGATCTTTGTAAAATTGTTAATTATTGTGAAGCTTTTCTTCCTAGGCCTCACTTAAAAAGGGGTTTTATGCCCAGTAACACTATCATGGTAATTAGATGCAATTAAATAAATAAATAAACATAGCTGCTGTGTCTTCTGAAACACAGAATATAAAATTCCATAAATGGTTATTTAACACTAGTAGAGTTGAAAGTGCTCGTATGTCTATTCTAAAATAAGTTTTAAATGTATGTCTAGAACCAAACTAAATAGTAAAATGATAGGTATTTTAAATATTGATAAATACAAAAGGGCACTCTCATTTACATAAAACTGGATTTTCAAAGTGACCCTAAGATTACTTGCAAATTGGTTTATGCTATTTGAAAAACTGTTTGCTAATGAAGTCCTGTTTAGAATTGAGCAATGCATGGCTGTAACTAATAATTTCCAGATACCAGTAAACACCCACAAAAATGTCAGTAACTAAACAGCATGTCATAAATGCAGGAAGAAGGGACACATTTCTAAAAACTCTTTAACCAGTAATGCTATACCTAACAAAAATGTTATTTTCAACCACGATTTTAACCAAGTTGCTAACAATGAAAATATAAACGTACCTTTCAAAAGTAACAAATTGATGCTAAACTATTCCAATGGAATATTATAAAATAGCTCCTCAAATAGTAGATTCAGCTGATTGCCTCTGTGCCACTAACAAGTTATCTAAATTTACAGTCCTGATCAATGAGTAGGAACCAAAGAGATTACTACATTTTGATTGATCACAGTTATTAAGGAACCTTATGTCTACCTTATGTCTGCAAGTCTAAAATCTATAAAAGAGAAAAGTGGAAATAGTATGTGTTTATAGAGACAGGAGAGTATCCTGCAACACATGTAGAAATTTAGACAGTATTTGGAGATTTCTGTTTTAAATTGACAGAAGGTTTAGAAATCTGCTCAGGTTATACAATTTTAAAAATTCCTTACTTCATTTTCTGAGAAGACATTTGTTCAGTGAGTGAGCTGTTCTCTTCCAGTTTTCTAATTATTTCTAATCCCTACGGCTGCAGTGTCACCTCTACTGTCTGCTTTGCAACACTTTCAAACTGCAATATTTTGTAATATCCCTTCCTTCTGCTGGTTCTGATTTTGCAGGTTGCTCTGGAATAGATGTATGCCTATGCATCTCTTTAAATTGTGTACATTCTTCTTTTTGTATCCATAGTCAAATGTAAACATTTGGGACTTTCAAACACTATGCTTTGATCTATTTTAGACTCAGATACTCCAATAAATATGTCTGGTAGTTTTTGCTTCTTCCTTTTTCCAAGTTACGCAGAGATGTATCTGTAGTGTAATTCCCATGCTGGCTCCCTACCATGTGCTAATAGGATGGTCTACCAAAGACTACCTTCTTCCCTCTGCTTCCACAAATATTTACCATGGGAAAATCTTTCCATAGTATTATGTCATATACTACATTCAGTACTGTAGTAACAAAGTGAACTACAGTTCTACTAGAATAATGGGATACTGTTTCTTTGTTAGTAAGGGGCTTTCTTCTTAGATATATACTGTTCCTTTATTACCATAATATTACAGCCTGAATCAATCATCCTTACAGTTCTCTGTTACCAACTGAGACATTAGACTTAACTTTACAGAAGCAAAGTAAAAGAAAATGTACAACCATTCTTGTGGATACTGTATAACATCCCATAGGTATAATATTACTAGTGCCATGCTTGTCATAGGACATAATTCTCATAGGAATAATAGTGCAACTATCTCTTATAAAAATCCATCTTACTTTTTTTCTACATTTAAACATGGTATGTCTACAGCTGATACTTTTTTGTTTCTTGCTAGCCTTTGACACAGGTTTTATTAAGGTATAGATTGCTCAGTTCTTGAATAGTTTAACAGTACAACAATATTTCTACTAGTATAACAACATTTTCAAAGTCTGCAGGGTCAGTTTTATATGGACACTTTTTAAAAGCAGCTAATAAAGACCTCTTAAATTTGTCAAGGGCTAACATTTCTGCTATTTTATTTTTAGTATGTTGACCCTTAGAATCTAATCTCAAATTAATGACATGCTTTAATTCATATAACTGTGAACTTGCAATTTGTTATGAGAAGAAGACAGGCGATGAAATGTTTGTGTCTGTATTAGTGAGGTACCATCAGCTCTGGTATGTAATGCCTTTCTGACCTTTTCATAATCTTGGTACTCAGTTGCTTCCATGTCCATGAAGGCATAAAGCAGTTTTCTGGTCAGCTGGGCCGAAAGCATCCTGACCCATTCATTTCAGGCCCATCTTTCTTAGTGACTATACCACTCAAAGATGACAAGATACGTCTCTAGGTCCTCCTCCTTGGTTAGTTGTTTTAGTGGTGGAGCTGTCCTTAGCACAGACATTGATTTGGCCACTGCCACCATACATTCAGCTGCAGTAGCAGCAATGGATTCCATTTGTCATTCTGGAAAATAAACCAACATACAAATGTATTTGCCAAATGAAATAAACCTACAGCACATTCCACAAGGCTGTCTATCTCAAGCAAAACATGTTGGAGGAACTGCATGAGATGTTGAAGCTGGATTTAATTCAGGAATCCAGTAGTTCCTGGGCCTCTCTAGTGGTGTTTGTGCCAAAAGGAATGGGAATATCAGGTTGCGTATAGACTAGAGGAAACTAATCAGTCCCAGCAAAGCTGATGTATCCTGTCGACAAAGGCAAAGTCTTTGACTAATATAGGCCTGACTAAGGCTTACTGTCAGGTATGCTTGACACCTGCAATGAGGTAGAGATCAAAATTTGTCATCCTCTTTTGGTTATTTTAATTAACATGTTGTTGTTTTTTTGTTGTGAAGACTACCCCATCAGCTTTCCAGAGGTTGGTAGATTACATCTTAGCAGGAGTTGGAGACTTGCTCTTGGTTACATAGATACACTACAGACTTTAGGCGGTCCAGGCAGGAATATGTGTGACATGTCAAACACGATCTAAGCAAATTCTGCTCATCAGGTGGGTGATTGTAAAACTCCCTCAAAGACTGCTAAAGCAAAAGCTATCTAGGCATGATCTATCCATGTTACCAAAAAGCAGATGAAGTCCTTCTTTAGGACAAAAGAGTATTACAGGATGTTTGTTCAACATTACAGTACTAAAACACTTCTCTTACAAATCTTTTTGTAAAGAACAGGTCAGATAAAATTATCCAGGCACTGATTTGTAAGGAAACAGGATTCCCTGTACTAACTAGTCCTAGTTAAGCCAGGAGTTTCTTGTGCAGGTAGATGCTTCCAAGCATGAATACTGGGAACAAGAGTGGTTTATCTCTACTGGTTTATTTTATAGTCTAGAAATATGTAAAAAAATGAAAGTTTTTAAAACATTAAACAAATATGATAAGTGACTTTTGCTAGAAGAAACATTATGTGTTGGAAAATAATAAAAATGAACTAAATTAATCTATTACAGTCAAATTATTTTGCTGATTGTAAAGACTCTTGAGGGCTGTACTTAGCCACATTGCTTCAAAAGGAGAAGAACATCAAGCAGTATATCTTAACCATAGATGTCAACCAAGGGAAGAGGAACATGCATCCATGCAGAAGAAAT
This sequence comes from Protopterus annectens, assembly GCF_019279795.1. NCBI lineage: Eukaryota > Metazoa > Chordata > Ceratodontiformes > Protopteridae > Protopterus > Protopterus annectens. The sequence continues at coordinate 626,297,328 of NC_056725.1, read as the reverse complement.
GTTTGGAACAGCGTGGCTCTTCCCAAGTTCTTCCAAAGATTAAAAACTTCAGTCTTAGTTTAATCCTACTTTTATGGAAGAAAATTAACTCTCAACTGTTGTTCATCTTGAGAAATGCTTTAATTTTAGCCTGACAATGTGTGCCTGATCTGACCTTGGATAGCTTCAATTTCTGTTCTTTCAATGGCGCCAATGAGCCAACAAGAAGGGTGCATGGTGTTAGGGGATGTGATTTTTTTTTTTTTTTTTTTTTTGCTCTTCAAATGAAGAGCTGGGGAGGCAGGGTGCCAGTTCAAAGAACACTAGTGTTACAAAAGCCAACCATGTCTCTGGTTGGCAGTATTATGATAAAGACAGGGAATGGTTTCTGGTACTTGAGAAATGTCATTAACCTTTCTTGGAGTTTATTGCATGTGTGTTTGTGTGCAAAATAATCATGGCCAAGTTTTAATTACTATTATTAAGATTGTACTGGAAGAAAGTCTGAGGCAAGTGCAGTCCTGTGGAGACAGTAATTATAACTCTTATTTAGATGTGGCTGGTGTTGGCTATTACCAGACTAAGCAGTATGCATTTACCTTTTACACTTATAGCCAGTCACCCATCATATATTAATTAATGTTTGTAGTGCATATTTAAAGTTATACCATCACTAATAATTAGAAGAAGTGTGGATCATGAAACCATTCCCCAGTTCATGACAGTGGAATAGTGGGAACAAGAGTGGTTTATCTCTACTGGTTTATTTTATAGTCTAGAAATATGTAAAGAAATGAAAGTTTTTAAAACATTAAACAAATACGATAAGTAACTTTTGCTAGAAGAAACATTATGTGTTGGAAAATAATAAAAATGAACTAAATTAATCTAGTACAGTCAAATTATTTTACTGATTATAAAGACTCTTGAGATATAGTTTATACAGTTTACCTTCACAATGCAGAGGTGCACATTTGTGACTGCAGATGTGTGAAAGGCTGTTTTCCAGGGTTTGTATTAGCGGACCAAAAGATGCCAAAGACACAAAAGAGTGAATGCCAGTGTGCATTTGCACTTTTGTGAGGTCAGCATTCTGAGTGGAGATCGCACTACATTGGGGATCGTGACATGTACCCCTTCCTTCACTGTAGTGCATCCCCAGAATTAGTATATTTAATTAGCGAGGGTGTGGGTGGTGCAGCCACCCTGAAAAATGTGTGTTTAATGTCACCAGATGTCGAGGTAAGTTTGAAAAAATGTCAACAGTTCAATTTCAAATTGCTGACATTTTTTTTTATTAGTTTCTGTGATTGTTCACTAACATAAATTTTGACTATGTTTTTCAAGTAAGTCATTAGTCACACAAAACATTTTTGAAATTCTGAAGGTAAACTGTTTATACTATATCTAATAATGTCTGTTTTATTTATTTCAAATTTATTTACTGGGCAAATTCCACTGTCTGGAATGTCCTACATAGCAAACTCAGGCTCAAAATCAGGTAACATCATGCTGGCCATGCGTAATGCTAGGAATCTAAATAGGAAACTCCACTCCCTAGAAGTTCTCTTCACCTTAGAGAATGTTGATGTCTCTGCAGTCACTAATACATGGTTTAAAGTCATGGCTAGCACACCAACTAGTGCAAGGTTATAATGCCTTCCACACATTTTGGACCAGCTACTACACAGGCAAGGACTGCAGGTGGACGTGTTTTAATTTACATCAGAAATAAATATATATCAAGCCTGGTTAAACAGGGCAATCCACTTGAGCTACTCCATGTTCAAACCACCATAGGCAAAATCCAATACCACTTCCTTGAAAACTATAGGTCCACCTCTATGATCCAGGAAATCCACACCATGTATTTAAACTTATTGGAAACAGTCACCATCCAACCCAATACCATATTCATGGGAGACTTTAATTACCTCATTATTAACAGGGAATCTTATACAACACCAAACGTACAAACATCCCTGGGCCAAATTGTCACTACTATTAACCGATAACCAGTGAAACACAACAAAAATTTTACCAAGAGCTAAACTTTATTGAAAAATAAAGGCAATTAAACTTTAAAAAAGAAATAGGCACATTAATGTAACCAAAAACTCTTAAAGCCTTTCTTCAGTATCCATCCACACGATAAAAATATCATCCAAAAAGTGGGTATAATAAGTCCAACTTCCATTGAAGGGAGTATTAAAGACAAAGTTCTTTTCCCAATAAGCCATCACTAAATTAGTGAAGCTGGGGGCACACTCTGCCCCCATAGCTACACCATTAGCTTGCTTAAATAGTTTACCCTCAAAGAAAAGAAAACTAGAACTATGTCCATCAAACTCACAGCTAAATTAATACGATCCTGAGATAACACTTTGATATCACATAAAAATTTCTTCCAACCATTTCAACCCCTCAACATGGGGGATTACTGAGTACAGATTACACACATCAATTGTAACTAATAAACAATGTTCCCCAAATGCAATATCAGCTATTTTTGACAAAAAGTCCCAAGAATCACGGCAAATCTGGGGCAACATCACAACATATTCTTTCAACATACCATCCAAAAATTTTGCAATAATATAAGTTTTGCTCCTCTTGACATCAACAATTGGTCTAAGGAGTGGTTTAGTCACATTTTTATGGATCTTGGGAATAGCAAAGATCCCTGCTATCACTGGACACCTAATTTCCATAAAATCATATTCATCCTTACTGATCTGCCCTTGCATTAATATATCATAAAGCTCCATATCTATATTTTCATAGGCAATATGAAGCTCATTTCTAGGTATTTCTGCATATGTATCAGAAAGTAAAAAACTATTCATTCTATTAACGTAATCATTGATGTCCACTGGTTATGGGTTAATAGTTCATCTGTGGTGTTTCCAGTCCAAATTGTCAATACACCAACAAGGGGTGCAAACCTACTGGATCTGGTCCTCACTAATATGGGAGAGTGCTGCACACCCCATAGTGTAATGTCTTCCCTGATAAGGTCAGACCACAAAATGGTCTCCTTTGAAGTAAAAATAAAACCTGGACCCCCAGCTACCCCTTGAATATTTAGGAACTACTCTAAGACTAACGTCCTGCTATTAAGTGATAACCTGGCAAAATGTCAAGCCCTCATAAACCATGAGAACACTGCTGCCTATGCAGAACTGTTCACATAAACCCTATACAAGCATGTTAATATCTGCATATAGGCAACTGTACCCACCAGGAGGAAGTACATAACTAACTCAAAAAACAAGCCACCCTGGTAGAATTACAAAATCAATAGGCTGTATAACAGAAGGAAGGAAGTCATGGCAAAAATTAGGAGGTGCAGCACCCAGCAGGATAAAAGCACTCTCATCAAACTAAACAAACAATGCAGAGGACAAATAAAGTCTCCCAAAGCCAAATTTGAGGTAAATTTGGCCTCCCAGGCCAAGGACAACCTCAAGGCATTTTTTAGCTATGTCCGCAACCTCAAAGGCAATAAACATTTGGGTACAGAGCTCATTGTAAATGGAGCCACCTATACTGAGCTATTAGATATAGCAAACCTACTGACTGACAAATTCATCTTCAACTTTACCTCTCTCTCCTCCTCAACCTTCCCTCAGAAAATACCATCAAATATAACTCCCCTGCTATCACTATGGAACAGGTCCTTATTGCCCTCTCTAAGGCCAAGAACACTGCATCAGTAGCCCCACACAATATTCTAGCATGCCTTTTTAGGTAGCATGAAACATGATCTGTCAGGATCTCTAGAATTGCTGTTTAACTGTAGCCTCCAAACAGGCATCATGCCTCATGAATGGAGAACAGCAATAGTCATCGCTCTGCACAAACCTGAGTGATCTGCAGACACATAAGTCTCACTAGTCTTGTATGCAAAGCCATAGAAAGAATTATCATGGGAATCATCAATAACGATATAGTAAACCTCCAGACACTGGACCCAACCCAGTTTGATTTTATCAAGGGCAAGTCATGCCTACTCAACCTGGTAGACTTTTTTGAGAAGGTCACCAAAGCAATGGATGAATATAAAATGGTTCACCCTGCATATCCTGACCTGGCCAAGGCATTTGACACAATACCCCAATGGGGCATTGTTGACAAACTCATGAGGTTAGGTACAAACCCATATGTGACCTGGTGGATAGCAACTGTCCCACAGACAGGACCCAGGAAGTTAGAACTGGGGAGTCCACCTCTGCAAAGCAGACAGTCATAAGTGGAGTCCCTCAGGGATTGGTCCTTGCACTGCTCCTTTTTATTATTTACTTCTCTGAAGTCAAGGCCAATGTCAATAGTCTCTGGCTCACTAAATTTGCAGATGATTTCAAATCAGGAGCTGTCATTGAATCCCACAGTGACACAAATGTTCTCCATGGAGGGCCAACACAGGCAAACAACTGGTGTCAGAGACATTGACTAAAACTAAATGTCAATAAATGCATAATAATATCCTTCGGGAAGTCATCCAGCCCTGGTAACTATCATATTGACAACACATTTCTTAGAGCTGACCCAGTAGTCCGGAACTTAGAGATACACATTGACAGTAATCTAGCATTTGACCATCATGTGTCTATAGTAGTGAGGAAAGCATTCCATGTTGCACAACTTATCAACAACGGTATGGCATCTAGGTCCAAAGAAGTCATTGTTCCACTATATTTGACATTCATCAGACCTATCTTTGAGTACAATATCCCCTTTGGTATGTACCTAACCAGGCATATCCAACAATTGGAATGTCCACAGATGTTCTCACTAAAAGAATACAGAGCATAAGTAAAATGTCCTATGCAGACCACCTCAAGGTCCTATCCCTGTATTCTTTCTTCTACAGGCTGTTGAGGGGAAATGTATGCCTGACATACAGGGCATTGTCAGACCTCACTCTGATGGACCTTCTGCATATGCACAAAACAAACAGCACCAGAATTACCTATTATGAAGACTTCAATCTTGTCTGTGATATAAATAGGATCTGCTGAAGAGACAGGTATGTATCCCAGTCTCTGGAACAGGCTCCCCATCCATGTGAAGCAGAGTTCCTCCATAACCCAATTCAAGTGTAACTTGGACAACTGGATGGGGAGCAGGAAATTCATCCCTGGTTTGGCACTTATGTCTGTAATGGACACAGGCGACCTGTAAATAGTTAATCTCCCAGGACAGGACGCTGCTTATAAATGTTTCATATCCCAAGCCCTCGTTTACACTTATCAAGGACACCAGAACTTGTCAGAAATTTGGTAGACATCAGTAGGCTTAAAAAGGCCCTTGTGGTTGTTAGCCTAGTAAACGCCTATGAACCTATAATCCTATAAAGATGCCTGAACTTGACACCCTCCTGCAACTCAAACACATTCATGTTTATGTAGTTTTTAAGACATGGATTCAAAGCAATGTTAGCAATTCCTCTATGCCAAGGCTTAGGTCATTTCGCATCTCCTGGTCCTTAAGTAAGTACAGGAGATTATTTGTATTTATTAGAAACTCCACTATCTGACAGCAAACTATCCATGATCATAACTGGGAACATCTGGGGATCCAAATCACCCTTAACAAATCCATCTGTGATGTCTAGGTTATTCAGATTCTGTGCCCCAGCTCAAAAGAATAATTTCCTTAGTAACAACCATTTATCTCAGCAAAATATCTGTCAGAATATTCCATAGGGAATTTTTAAAATCTGCTAACTTAATTCACTTCTAAAAACATGTTTCTATGTACTCTCTTTCCCATTACAGCTCCAGCATTTGCTATCTTCTCTGAAGTCTGCTTGATTGATTCTTATAGTTAGCATATGATATGTTACATGCCCTGATAATTATCATTCGTGCCTTTCTAGTTTAAGGCTATTGGCTGCTAAAAAAGCAGTTACTAGAAAATGGAAATCATAATTTAAAGCAATTTAAACTGAAGTGCTGAATAGTGCAAGGAGATACAAGGACGGGGGGAGGATAGTTTGAAAAAGGGAATGAGCAAATTACATAGAAATAAATGGAAACTGCGGAAACAAAACACATAGAAGAAAGTACAGAAGAAGGGGTTAAGGTTAAAAGAAAGTTATGAAATGGGAAATGTATGTAATATTGGAGTGAATGATAATTGTTAAAAAGAAAACATTTGTAAACTGCATGAGAACAATGAAAATGTCGCTCCGGTTTGTTTTCTATTAATGTATTGCTAGCTGCATATCTACACCAGTTCTCCTCAAAGATCATGAAAATTAGCTCAACACCATTAATGGGTTAAATATTAAACTAAATACCTTCTTGTTAAGGGGGTTCAATTACTCAAGCATTAATTGGCATGCTCACACCTCTGAAAATGGATATGATTAACATTTCCTGGACTTTGTTAATTCCAATGTGATGGGCTAGTTATAAAACTACCCATAGAGTCTCTAATACCCTTGACCTGGCCCTTACCAACCTAGGCCATGCCTGTTTCCCCACTTCACATCTCCTCCTCCTCCTTCTTGGTTAACTGTAACCACAAATCAGTCATCCTCACTGTGAGGCCTGGTGGATTTTATTCTTCCAAAGTTACTTCAGCTTATAGAAGACCTATGCAAAATTCCCAACAATTCCCCACAAATGCAGCCAATTGGCAGAGCGGCTATATTCACCTCCTAGTTTTACCAGCATTTAAGCAGCTGTATAGAAAAGCCACTATCCATCTGGCCTAAATATAACAGTAAATTTAGGAACATACTCTGTTTGAACTTCTGTATGAAAAAAGACAGTATGACAAAAAAAAGAAAATAATGAAAAGGTTGTAAGAAATCCGCATCCCTCCATCTTAGGACCACCTTGAAACATACCAGCAAGCAACGTAAGAGATCTATTAGAAAAGCAGAACATAAACTTACGGACAGATACCAAAGGAACCTATACTGCTTTATTCTGTTATACTGGGAAATTAAAGAATAATGCCCAACACTGCAATGAGATTCATCCATAATAATATCACACATTCTGATGTCAGTGGTATAACACATTACCAGACAACTTTAGTTCTAACTTTGCCCATCTACCCATACTGTTGCTCCCAGTATCCATGAAAATTCAGGTTCCCCTGCCATCACTGGGGAACAAGTCTTAGAATCTCTCTCAAAGTCTAAAGCAATGCCTCCACAAGAGCAGACAACATACCAGGCTCCTTTTTCATCACTGCCAATTATACAGTGTCTGAGTCTCTACTTAAAATGCTCTACCTCGGCCTATACACAAGCTCAGATGCCTGGAGAACAGCTACTGTGAACCCACTACACAGATGTGGTCCTACTACTATCTGAGGAATTAAAGACCCATCTGCCTCAACAGGCTTGTATGCAAAGCCATGGAATGTGACATAACAGAACTCATTTATGCAAACATAGGCAACTTTATGGATTTTGGCACCAGTCAGTATGGTTTTGAGAAAGACAGCTCCTGTCTCCCAGACTTGGTTTGCTTTTATGAAATGGTTACAGAGGCTATGGACAGTGTTCACTCTGTGCACACTGCTTATCTCAACCATTCTTTCTCCTTTGCTGATATCATTAAATAATTAGACAAATATAATGTAAACCTTTACAGTGTTCACTGGATTACAGATGGGCTATCCAACAGATCCCAAGCTGTGAAAATTGCTGGCACCCTCTCTGAATGTAAAATTGTGGCTAGTGGGGAACCATATGGAGCAGTGCTGGGCCCTCTTCTGTTTGGTCTTTATAGTGAAGATATCCAAGTCAGTTTCCCTGAAGTGTGCTTGAACACATTTGTTAATGGCTGTAAGCTGAGTTTTGTTATCCACTTATCCACTTATTGTAGACAACTCCAGCAAAGGCTATAAAATACACATAACTGGTGTATCATAAATATTATCAAGCCAAATGCAAAAACATACAGCATAAAAGTATTCAGCAAAAAAAACTGCTCCCACCTCATATGTTATAAAAGGTACTCCTCTCCAGACAGATACTGTGATAAGATGCTTGGATACTTATGTGGACAACTCCCAAACATTCAGTTATCATATTAACACCATAATCAGGAAATCCCTTTTTTAATGTCTCCAAGTCTTTGGGGTTTCTAATACCATCACAGGAATGGACCCCATTCCTAAGTCAAAGTACAATTAAAGCTCATGAGATTAGTATTGTTTTAGTCTTTGATGTCAGCCAGAAGTGCTCTTTGCAGCACCCGCAATGTGCCCAGTAATTACTCCCTCTGCAAATCGTACAGAGTTACATGCATTGGTAACATATCTAAATATGATTGTAGATTCTTTTTTTATAAGACCCATTGCTCCTACTACTATTGGAACTGTCTGAGTATCTTTCTTCAATGTTGCTCTCATTTCTGCGTGCAAATCCTGATATTTTATGACTTTGTGTCTCTCTGTACACAAGACACTGTAGTCACTGGGTGTAGCAATTTCAATGATCAATGCTACTTTTGTCTTCTTTTCATGGACCACTATATCTGGTTTTCTCGCATCTATCTTTTGAACTGTTGGCAATCGGTGATCCCATGTGATGCCGACTTCATCATTTTCTATGATGCTTTGTGGCTTACATTTCCAGTATTTTTCAGCCACTTCAGTACCATAATGTTTGCACAATTCTCAGTGCAACAGTCTTGCCACATTATTATGCCTTTAAGTATACAGTCTTTCATTAGTATGTCACAAGCAAAACAGGAATGCAGGATAAAATTTATTCCGGTACCTCGGCCCCAACAGCCTTCAAAGGAATAACATGTAAACTTCCAAATGCAGTATATATACTAATACTGCCAATTAGACATAATTACATATCATTGAAAATGATTAAGGCAACATCCAGTTTTAAAGGGACAATACACAATTCATACTGTTCCTATAGACTCTATGACAATAAAATGCCTATCAAAATATCTTACAATAATAATTAAACATTTATATTAACTTCTAAGTTAAGCCCTCGAGGTTTTAATGTTCCATATTTTAAAATAAATCTACTTTCTAAATTCAGTAGACTTTTTAAGTAATTGCCTCCAAAAGAAACATTAGGTTTAGCTAAAGCACTAAAAAATAATGAATCTGCAGACCCTTTATGTGTATTTTGTAAATGTTCAAATATAGGACTGCTCATTCTTTCATTTTGACCTATATAATATTTTGGTACTAAGCAATCACAACCAATGATGTAAACCACACCACAAGAGCAACAGTTAAATTTGTGTTCAGCAAAATATTTAACCCCATTTATAGTACTGCCTGAAAGATTCTTTACCCTCCTACATATTTTACATTTGCCACATTGAAACATGCCAACTTGTTGTTCCAATTTGTGTGGTTTACATCATTGGTTGTGATTGCTTAGTACCAAAATATTATATAGGTCAAACTGATGTTGCCTTAATCATTTTCAATGATATGTAATTATGTCTAATTGGCAGTATTAGTATATATACTGCATTTGGAAGTTTACATGTTATTCCTTTGAAGGCTGTTGGGGCAGGTACGAATAAATTTTATCCTGCATTCCTGTTTTGCTTGGTTTGTTCAACAACTTGTGCTTTGCATTGCTGTTGGTCTTTATTATTAGTATGTCACAACCAGCAACAGGGTCTGCAACTGTTTCCAATTCTGTTTTACAAAACCTACATTTGTCTGTTTCTTCCACATGTTCAATGTGTACATAGCCCACTATCTTGGGCCACCAATATTAACCTTTCATCTTTTGGTTTGAATGAGCCTCTCCATAACCATTCCTGCATTCAATCCTGATCAACATGAGGCTCTTCCAGGAGTTTTCTATAGTTGTAACTATATTTATGCATTTTCCAAATTTCTTCCCTTCTCATCTGATCCTTCACCTTATATTCTTTCTTTTGTTTTTTGGCACATTCAATTGCTGCCTGATTTTTATCTACTGGTCTAATTTCCATTTGTACTTGACGCCAATATGCTTCTGCTAGACTAAGTAGGGAAGTCATCTTAGATTTATTCTCCTCATGTTTCAAAACTTTCACTATGTTTGGGTTTTGTGAGGTCAGCAAATATGTATGCAGTCCCACGATTGCAGACCTATACATATAATCAATTTCAAGGAGGCCCATACATCCTTCGGAATGGGGAATATATAATCTTGTCATGCACTGATTTTTATAAATCACTTGATGAGCATGAAGCATCCTTCTTGTTTTCCTGTCTAATCTATCCAACAGGTTTTGGGGCCAGTGAATCACTCCAAAACTGTAAGTTAGGACAGGGAGAGAAAATTGGTTTATAGCTTGAATTTTGTTCCTAGATGTCAATGTTGTTTTCAGAATTAATTTAAGTCTTCTAAAATATTCCTTACTATGTTTTATTTGCATTTGTTCATGTTTTATTGTTGATCCTTCATCAAGTCCCAAATATTTATACACTCCCTCTAGCTCAAGTTCTTTTATATCACATTCTTGTCCCAAACTGATGTTTCCTTGGTGCTGCAGCTTTCCTGTTTTAAAGGTTGCTTTTGCACATTTATCAAGTCCAAATGGCATTCTTATATCATCTGAAAAAGTTTTGACAATTTGCAGTTGTGCTTTCAGTTCCTCATCTGATGAGCTATACAGTTTTAAATCATTGACAAAGAGAAGATGAGAAGTCTTTACACTTTGTTGCTCTCTATGAGCCAAATTATAGCCATGACCTAATCTGTTAAGCAGACAGCTTAAGGCGTTAAGGGCAAGACAAAAGAGCAACAGTGACAAAAAGCCACCCTGGAATATCCCCCTTCGGATTTTTATCCCTGGAATAATAATTTGTCTTTTATCATGGCTTAACTGCAAAGCGCTTTGCCACTGTTTCATGGTCGCTGTGATGTAATTTATCAGTGTAGGGTGTTTCTTATACATTTTAGGCACTCTTTTATCCATGAATGTAGGATACTATCAAATGCTTTTTTCTAGTCAATATATGCCATACTTAGTTTCTTCCCCTTTTTATAGTTCTCCACTGTGACTTTGTTTAACAACAAATGATCCTTTGTTCCATATGACCTTCTTTTATTGCCATTTTGTTCTATTGCCAAGACAGAGTTTTCTTCTAAATGACTATAAACTCTGTCGACATCAATTCCAGTGTATATCGTCAGAAGGCAAGTAATTGGTCTATAATTTTTAGTAGCTTGCAGGTTCACTCTTAAGTAGGAGCATTGTTTTTCCTGTTGTTCACCAGATTAGTGTCTGCTCAGGGTGCAGATATAGATAGTTCTTACTCATGGCTAAATCTATGTGCAAAGATGTTAATACTTTTAACCAGAAGTCTGGTATTCCATCTGGGCCTGGAGTTTTCCAACGGGAGGCTTTTCTTAACGTTGTTTCAATCTCTCTCGCTGTTGCTTCATCCCATTTCATATCCTATACCTTTGAATTTCTTATTCTTTCTTTTACTTCTTCTATCCATTGAGCATATTTGTTATATTCCACAGGATCTTCATAAATACTTCTCCAGAATATATCTGTTCTTCTTTTATTGGTGGTCTTTCAATTCCTTTTACCTTGTTTCCCAGGTTCTCTATAAAAATTTTTGGGTCATCAATAAATCACTTATTTTGCACTTTTCCTTTATATTTATCTGTGTATCATCTAAGTTTTTCTGCCTGTGCTAATATTTTTAGTTTATTATTTGGAATAGTCCATGATAAATCCTGATCATTTATAATACTGTGCACTGTTTTTATCATAGCTATCTTCCTGAATATTTTTGTTGATCTGTTCAGTCTTCTATACTCTTCTAACAGTTACACTTCTTGTCTTAATTGCTTTATAGTTTATTCTGTTCAATGCTGTCACAAAAGGAGATACTGCCAGCCCAGCTATCTGGAATTTGTAAATAATTATATGTAATTTGTGAATATCAACATGATTCATATAAGATACTTGTGTTACAAATGTATTAGAACTGTATGTCATGTGTATATCAAACTGCTGGTACAGAAGTGTGTGTTGAAAAGGGTTTGTAAAGTACTGAGCTTAAAAATGTAACCCAAGTGTACCCTACCAGAAAAGAACAGAAATGCACATACAATGCTGTAACTGTTTAGCTGTATATATTTTAACAATGGAAACTGGAACACAGGAAGTTAACTTCAGAAAAATAGCTGAAATCAAATGCCTTTATGGCCATGCAATAAAAAGATGTTATCTTTCAGTTTCAGTGCAGCAAGAAACATAATGTCTGTACTAGAAAATAATTATGTATTGTCTTTAAATGTGGAGGAATGTAAATTCCTAGGTTCTAGGTTTTGCTGTTTATATTTTTGCACTTCCTCAGATGGTTCATTTTCCAAACAGAGCAAAGTTTCTTGGTCTATATAATGTTTTTCACAAATCTGGTGTATTAATGAACACAATTTTTTATTTGAGGCTTCTGACAGTTTTTCTTGTGGAAGTATTTTTCTTTCCTCTAATTTCTCTCTTAATCTTTTTGTATATCCTGTGTCTAGAACTTCTGGGCTTTTTGCATAATTATAACAATAAAAAAAATGTGTTTCTTATCCTCAATAATCCACTCTATCATCTTTATGGCTCTTCTTTGGTCTATCAGTTTTTGTGATTTTTGTGGACTGTTACTTCCTTCTACAACAGGGAGGCCATCCTCCCCCAGGCCTGGCCAGGCACCATTGTAGGAATGGTTCCATATTTTGAGGATTCTACACTGTCATTTTTTCCAGTCCTAGCACCAGTGTGCCTACCAGGACTGGGCACTTTTCTATCATGGGTCTTGTGCACCCAGCTATCTTTTTTAATTTTGACCTACTTCTGTCCATGGTATATACTATATAAAATACAGCCTATATATCAGTGTTGTCTTGGTGAGATTTTGTGTCCACCTCCTGAAAGTACTCACCAAGACTTGAGGATGAATTCAATTTCAGCAATACTACTCTCTTTTGCTTGCTGCCTTATCATCGCTCCATTCTGACCCCTCTGTCTGGCGCAGTTGATTTCCAAAGAAAGATCTTTAAAATCCAAAGAAGTCATCCTACCCCTATATGCTTCTGTTATCAGACTCATCAGTGAATGCAATTCCTCCTTTGTTATGCACAAATCCAAATGTATGACTCAACTGAAAAGAACCCAGAGATTCCTAACCATGAAAAGTAAAGGCCTTAACTCCTTCAGCTGTCCCAAAGGATTTTCACTACTTTCCTTATATGCAGTTTTCTACTAGCTGCTCTGATGCAACTTATGTATTACTTTTCAAGCCATAAAAAAATCCTCTTTAATTTCTTGTTTCTTCACAAAGCTAGTGGCTCTAAACCAGCACATTAGACCTACATTTACAGCAAAAAATAAACAAGACTTATTGGAAGGATAGGTTTCTAAAGCAATGTATTCCCAGCACATCGAATGTGTTGCTATTACATGTCAAACAAAGTACTACTTTGGCTACCTTCATACTTAGTCATGAAGATCAAATGGGCAGACACAAATCTACATAAGAGTTATCACGTACAGCCCTACTCAGTTTTGGAGGTGATCACTATTAAGTGACTGAAAAAAGTGGCAAAATCTTTAAAGTTTACCTAATTAAAGGTGTACATGATTAGGTATGTTATGGTTCCCAGGATTGCTTGCTTAATATTGTTTCTACATTCATATGTTCTTATAATTCAGATCCCCTTTTAAAGGGTGATCCCAGCAAGGCAAACGCCATGTTGTCCATACATTAACTAAATCAGTAACAGAATGACATATAATCAGTTCCATCAGAATACTAATACCACAGACTATAACGCTTAACCTTTGCACCACCAACAATGGATTGTGCCAGTTACAAAAATAGCCTTGTTAGACAAGTACCCTGCATTGCCTGCTGCTAGGTAGCATGCAGCACTTGGATGTGATCATTGCCTTCAGTCCGGAGTCTGTATGTCCTTCCTGTGTCAATGTGGATTTTTGCTGGGGTTTCTCAATTCATGTGTGTGTGTGTGTGTGTGTGTGTGTGTGTGTGTGTGTGTGTGTGTGTGTGTGTGTGTGTGTGTGTGTGTGTGTGTGTGTTTAAAAGAGGCCCATTGTGTTTTCTTATTTCCATGCCATGCAGCAACAACATCCAGAAATATTCAAAGTCTGAGAACTAGCTCCAACTATACTGTTGAATAAGTACCCTGATCTTTTACCAGTAAGGAAGTGTGGACCTTGACCTTCAACTTAGTAGAGGGTTATGACTTCTGTGACTTTTACAGCCCCATGGAAATGCTGATAAACTAAGTGCCCATGATTAAAAATTAACAGCTACATGTAGAGAAACAGGCCCTTGAAGCAGGGTGTAAAGTATGTAATTTCATGGGTCATCACACTTGCATTCATCCTAACCTGGCATTGTGTTCAGACAGATTGAAAGCAAGAAATAAATAAGTTGGAGGGAAAAATGTACTACAATAACAATGCTTTTTCCTAAACAAAGGTGTTTGTCAGTATGTTTGAAGCAGTGCTTCCTGTTCATAGGTTGTCCCTTGCTTTTCTCCTGTCCAGATACAACAATTTTTTTTGTATATTGAGTGCAGGCTCCATTTTGTCATGCTCTCTGTGTTAATAATACTAACATGCTTTTATTAATACAAGGATTCCTATTTATGGTTTCTTTCAGCTTATGGTTTTAATCTCTCCATTTATTACAAACCATGGATTTAGTTTTGTGGCAGTGTATTAAACTCTGATAATATTTCTTGGCATTTGCTCGGCTAACACTCTCTAAACATCTTGTTAGTAGACCATTTGGTAAAGAGGTCCAGGAGGCTCTAAAGAAGCAGCAGTCCTTTGATTTATTGGTGTAATGCCCAGAGTCAGCGGGTTACCTGAAGTACTGAGAATGTGGCTTTTCAAGTTGTGTCATAAGAATGACAGATAGAACTAAATCTGTACTCGGGCTTGCTTTATAATATTTCATTTGAAAATAAGCAAGCTGAAAAATAATGATCCCATCCAAGTGAGTCTCAGCAGGAGTCCCTACTCTGCACGGACAACTTTCTGTTAGCCTTCCACTTTCCTTCCTCATCCCTGTCTGTCTTTGGAAGATATTATTATTTTATATGGCAACCTCCCAAGTTGCAAGAAGAGGACAGTGAAATTATTCACTTCCCTGACCCTAAGTCAGTCATTTTTAGCTCTTCAGGTTTTCCCCTCCGAACCCATAGTCAAACAACAAAATTCTCTCTGGAACATTCATTTTTTTCTTTACATGATGGAAGCGATCTGGAAAACAGACAGCAGGGCCAAATGAAACAGGACCACTGCTGTGTTACAGCAGTACCCTTTCACTGACAGATGCTCAGGCGAAAGAATGAGAGCTTTATGAAGCAGGCACCATGCTGCTCTTTGGAAGTCAGCGTTGCCGCACCTCTGTGCAAGATTTGCTTAACTAAAGTGGATAATAAGTCTGTCAGACACCTCGAGCAGATCATACAGTTGTTCAAATAGAGAAATAGCTATGACTTCTTAAACTTGATATATAGTTAGAATTCATATGTTTGTTTACAAAAAACAGGATACATTTTTATATGTATTGTAATTTTATATGTTTTAGATATATATATATATATATATATATATATATATATATATATATATATATATATATATATACACATATATTTATACACACACACACACACACACACATATATATATATATATATATATATATATATATATATATATATATATATATATAGATATTTAACACATATGTAAATAGCAGAGAGGCTTTTAACGGTGTAATAATTGGAGATGTTATGTTCACTGAAAAGATTGTTTTTGTTGACAATATACTGTAGCCCTTGAGATTCAAGTTTCTCAATCTTTTGCAAGTAAAAATCATTGATTATTTTTGAAGACATTAAACTCTATTTCATTTTTTAACCACTGTTTCCAGGCAGACAGCCAGTGCAGTAAATAATTGTTGAGTTTAAATTAGAAAAGAGGCAAAGGGGCAGTGGGGCTGAACTAAAAAATAACACAGATAAAATAAAATAGCAAAGCAAATGTTTGTACTGTCAGTCTAGAAAGTGTTTTTCTTATTTCTTTATTACTTTGCCAATTCCATATAAGGTCCTTCAACAACCAAAATGTAAACTGCAGGTAGGCATTATCTTATTTCAGAATAGCCTATGTTTCATTTAAAAGCTTTGAACAAGTGTGTGTATGACTATTCTTATTTAACAGGCTGATTATGGGTCTTACATACCTCTTAACTATACAGATTTTCACAGAATGGCCAGATTTTTTCCTCAAAATTTTGGTCTTTTCCTCATAAAACATGTGGTTTTCTGGCAAATACCTGTGATGATCTGAGGAATGCAATCACTAAATAATGACAAACATTTGAGTTTCAGACTTCATATCTTTTCAAAAATGCATTTTAACACAAATCCTGTTATTCTAGCTACTTTCTATGTTTGTAAGAGCAATCTTTAAAATCTGCCCCATTTTCTGTCCTTTGTCCCACCATTATGAAAGGCTTTTTCCAGATTTCTTGGGCTAAGAGGTTGAGAGGTATGATGTCTTACAGTTGTACATTTTGCTTTGGATTATTTATTTGAGGTCATTATGCTTTGCTTGAGGTGTTAGGATGACTTCAGTAAATGTAATTATACCCTGAAATTACCTTATTTCAAATTCAGTGATAAGTGACTAAAGGAAAAAACAGTAGAAGATATGATCTTTTCACAATGAACTACTTTGGTGTTATAGTTTTTGATTAGCATTTTCTGAGAGACACTAACAGTCCTTGAGGTAGTGTAAGGAGGTGTGTCATCTACATTTAATCATAACGCACTGTGATTTCAGAGTCATTAAAGATCTGTCACAGCACAGCTCAACCCTAAAGTTGTCCCCAAAAAGTTACTCCATAAGGCCTCATGTGCAAGTAAATAATGAGCAACTTGGCAAACAACTGACATAAAACAGACATAAACAAAACCAATATAGAAAGCAAGATTGTCCAAAACCATAATGTACTAGAAACAAATTCAGATGTTAAAAGGTAAGGATATCAAGCACGCAACCTAGTCACCTCTGATAGGCTTGATTTTTATTACATCTTAGAGGTGATTTTTAGATCCCATGTAGATAGCAAGGTAATTTTTTTTTAAAAAAGGAAACAGAACAAACTATAAAGTCACCATATGCAGAAAGGCACTTTAATAAAATAAAATGAAAAGATAAGTGCTTTTGTAACACAGTTGCTTCATCAGATCTAACAATACAAGTCATTCATGCAATTTATATAATACAATCAATCAATTACAAAGCAACCAATCAATGTTTCAACCTTCTAGACTTAAGGGCTGGTTTTAAAGGGACATTGCCACTCAACCTAATGTCCCTGTTTGCAGTTAGCATAAAAATCAATTTTATCTCCAAATACTCAGTCTGAGTTTTAATAGCACCTCCTCTAAGGGAAGCTCAATATTTTTCAAGTACCATAAATTTAAATATATGCATATCCCCTTTTTTTACAATGTGTTTAGCTAATGCATTCCTAGGGTCACCCTTACTAATAGCACATTTATGCTCCTTTTTGTGATCTCTAAAACATCTATTGATCTTACCAACATAATGATAGCCACAAAAGTCACAAACAGCCAGGTAGGCCAAGTCTTTCGCATTACAATCTGCATAGAGATCAAAGACAAATATAAGTCCACTCAAGGGATGTATAAAACTATTATCAGTTCTAATATAACTGAACACATTGCAGCTACCACAGGGATGTGTCCCATTCCCTCTCATCAAACTTTCTCCATGTGAAGTATCATAGGCTAGAGGTTTATAACAAAATATCCTTTTAGAGATGGATTATTCCTAAAAACAAAATGAGGTTCATGATCAAGGACATCCCTATATTTCAAGTCTGACATTAAAACCTTCCAGTGCTTATTAATAATATTGCATACAGCACCAGAATCACTGAAATATGTAAGTAGCATCATAAGGTGGTCATTCTTATAGTTCCTACCTTTAAAAATAGTCTCACTATTACCAAAATAAGGTTTAGCTCTGTCATGTCTCAACAATGAAACTTCATTCTGTACCTGTATAATATTCAAATCAGAATAACCACTTTGCTTATATTCACTTGCTAGAGCATCGAAGGAGGCATACATATCACTATCTCTCATATGCAATCTAGCATTGCTAAAGAACTGTCCATTCAACTTTAACTTCTTAGAGTGCATACTACATGCATGCAATTTACTATTGACTTTAGAGGGTTTTTATATAAAACAGTCTCTGAAACACTCCCATTCCTTAAAATACATACATCTAAAAAGTCAATAGACGAACTAGAAAAATTAAATGTAAACCTTAAGAATTCTGTAGTTTCCTGCTGATATTACAAAAGTAAATATAGTTCATCAATCGTGCCAGCCTATATAAAAAACACATCATCCACAAACCCGCTATAATGTAGAATCTTATCTGAAAAGGATTGCATGAATCAAAAACATATAAAGCTTCCCAGTGGGCGAGCACCATGTTTGCATAATTATTTGCACACACATAAATTCAATACCAGTATCATTCGGAATTATAGTAAACAAAGTGACAACTGCTATGGTTACTAGAGTAAAATTAGCAATAACATTTCTATCAGACCATTGAGCTAATCTTTTCAAAAATTATTTAGTGCCCATTAATATAGTATCAACTTTTTCAATAATTTGATGTAGGTGCTTCTCAGCAAATATTGAGAACGGTTCCATTATCCAGCCTCACCCCAATATGATTGGCCTCATATTGGGGTTTAATAAGTCTTTATGAACTTTAGGAAATCCATATATATAATCAGAAGTAAAGGATGTTCAGCAGAAAAATAATCAAATAATTCTTTAGTAATAGACCCTTCTATATTAAGAGGCATTCAATCTATCAATCAAATTCACTGTAAGCTGTAGAATCTTATAACATAGCCATCATAGTATTAATATAGTCAACAGTGTTCATAACAACAATCCCACCCCCCCTTATCAGCAGGGCGTATATATAAGTCAGAATGTTGAATTAATCCATTCAAGGTCTCAAATTACATTCTGTCTAGATTAAAAAATGACCTCCTATGTTGATTGCTAAATAACTCATAAATCTCACCTTCACATAATTTACTAAAAGCCTAGACTAAAGGGAAGTTCACGGGTATGAACTGACTAGGTTTTTTAAAACAGACAGATGTATATTCAGTCTTCCCAAACATCAATCTGAGTGTAATATTACGTAAAAAAAGCCTTAAGTCAAGCAGAACATCAAAAACATTAGATTTTTCTAGTGGGCACAAACAATAGCCCTAAATAAATTCATACTCTTTCTCCACTGCATTAAGCTCCACAGAAGAAATATTAACAATGATGTCCTCTGAACTTTGGAACAAACCGAGGCCCCAGTTCTAACTGTCCTTGTAGTTGTGGCTGTTTCCTCCTGAATCCATTCTTGCTCCTTCAGATTCCTCTCACTTCTGCCTTGATCGCATTCACATGCCCCAGTAGACGTAGATGTAAAAAAGGCTGACTGGATAGAGACATTGCTTCACTACTTCCCCCAGAAAGAGGGAGCTTCAAAAGGTAGGAGGCATTCCCAGATGGTATATTGTTTCCAACAGCAGTGACATCAGCATTCTCCCTTAAAGAACTTTTAATGTGTGAATTCAATAAACCAGGTGGATTTGAAATAATCTATGAATCAGCACAACTGAAATCACATGCAATAGGACCTGAAGTGTAGGCAGTATCTCCAACGGAATCTACATTACCAACACCATTGTTTCCATTAATCTGCTTAGTTTTATTATTTCTTCTCACTAAAGAACCCGATTTGTTCATATCATATACATGATTATTAATGTGGTCATTACTCTCAGAGGTGGTTGCCATGACACCAGGTGTAGACTGTTTTGCATGAACACTGTTCTGCCTTACTTTATCTGTTCTCAGCCAAGAAAAAATCCTCCCTTCATTAAAATCAGTGATATCTCCAACAATTTCTTCCACTTCATATCCTGAAGGCATTTATCATATGTTGAAATATCAGATAACAGATTATCTAGTTTATAAGCACAAACATTAGTCCTGAGAAATCCATTGATACTATCTAGATCTCTCAGGATCTCGGCATAAATTTCAGACTCGATAGGCTGAAAAAACTTCACCAGTAGCGGTATATATCTGGAGCCCATCTCTAAAATAAGTATTTGCCATTCCTTTAAGAGGTCAGGAAATGAATTTCCATATGTAGGCATCTTACACACATGTAATCCTCTTGGGGCAACTTTAAACTTCAAACAAGCCTCAAAGTGAAGTTGTTGCCACTGCGATCACTTGAACTTATATAAATTATTCTCCAAGCATCTAAAAATAGCTTTAAACCCATTTGGTTTTATCTCAGATCGCAATAAGTCTAAATTGGCAGCATTAGCATCACAGATGAGTAAAGGGTTATCATCCATATTTAAAATACGATCAAGCCTGTCAGTAGACCTCAAACCAACCCCTTTCCTGTTGTCAGGCACATAATCCAGTTTTGGAATGCCACCTTCTCCCATGCTCCAACTTGTATAATACAAGTATAAAAATATATGAAGCAAGACACGGAGCAGATAGCTGACTATATCAAAAATAACTAAGCAGAACAAACTATAAAGTCAGCATATGTGGAAAAGCGCTTTAATAACATACCATTTTTATAAAATAAAGTGAAAAGATAAGCGCTTTCGCAACACAGTTGCTTCATCAGATCTAACAATACCAGTTATTCATGCAATTTACATAATGCAATCAATCAATTACAAAGCAACCAATCAACATTTCAACCATCTAGACCTTCAGCGTTCTAGACTGAAGAGTCGGTTTTAAAGGGACATTGCCAAAAACAAGTGCTATTTGTTGTACTTAGTTTTACAACCAATAGGAGGTTATTCCATTGGTGGAATCTGTGTGATATATATATATATATATATATATATATATATATATATATATATATATATATATATTATTATTATTATTACTATCCGGCTTCATGCTGTAAACACAGGTGTTTCGAATGGCTCTAGGTCTTGCTGTGAAGAACAGATGTGCCCTATGAATAATCTGTATGCTGCACTAAGTAAATGGATAGCTCTTTCACTCTAACACAGTATCTCACATATTTTAACCTTTGTTTACTTCTTCTAAATCTCATTCATTGCCAGGTATAATTGAAAACTAATATTAAATGCAAGTCACTTTTCCAGTATATTTGCAATCCTGTTACAATATGCAACACATTCCTTTATACAAGGTTGAAAAATTAAAAAAAGTTAAGAAAAATAGGAGAAGAGATAATTGGTGCAGAAAAGATGAAAGATAAAGCTAGTTAGCATACTGTATTGGTAGGATGTTACAGCAATGCTGCAGTTATTAAAGTGCTAAACAGCAAAATAACTGAGTACATCAGCAAATGACATCAGATCAAATACTTAGAATGCAGAAAAATTAATATACATGACCAGTAAAGTAATATGGATTGAACAACTGCACTATGGACTACATACAGCAACAGATATTCAAAGCACAAAGTTACAGCCAGATGCGTTGTACATTGGTGAAGAAACACTGGCATAATAAATGTCATTTCAGACATAGACATGAAAGTCATCAGTGTATACTCTTCTTATGTGTCCAGTCACTGCAGAGTACACATGTGAGAAAACCAACTTATATTCCCACATTTCATTGCAATATAACTGCTCTAACAACTAGCATAGTTCAAAAAACTTAATCAGTGAATCATAAATTCACAATCATTTTCCTTGCTTTGTTTACACAGTATATAAGATGCACAACCATGACTGTCAGTAATGTGTGAAGGTTTAAGTATTGCAGCTGGTGTTGGCAATGAACAATGACTGTCAGTAATGTGTGAAGGTTTAAGTATTGCAGCTGGTGTTGGCAATGCCCAACCATGACTGTCAGCAATGAGTGAAAGTATAAGTATTGCAGCTGGTGCTGGCAATGCATAACCATGACTGTCAATAATGTATGAAGGTATAAGTATTGCAGCTGATGTTGGCAATGCACAACCATGACTGTCAGCAATGAGTGAAAGTATAAGTATTGCAGCTGCTGGCAATGCACAACCATGACTGTCAGCAATGTGTGAAGGTATAAGTATTGCAGCTGTGGTTGGCACAGCAGATTATAAGCAGAAAGAACAACACCAGTATTGCTTCAACCAACATATAGTATTGATAACCTTCCAAAGGGTGAGTGGAAAATCCAATAATGTGAAGCTTAAGTTGCCAAATCTGAGCTCTGGGCAATTTAAACTACAAATAACAATCAAGACCCAGATCAGGAAACACAAGATACATTTTTATTCATGGCAGTAAAGCCGTAGGATTTCACACTGAGCAGCACTTCTTTAGTTGCTAAAACTGATTCTGTGTGACATGCCAGTTTTAATAACAATCAAGTGATCAAAGACAGCTAGCCATTGCAGTTCATCAATTACAATGTATATCAATTTGTCTATCCACCTGATTCAGCAAGCCCTGCATGGTGTGCAGGACTAGTGCAGGAGCTCCAGCAGGCAATATGTCTGCCATGCGATTCAGGAATAAGCTGTAGGGACATGCACGAGCGCTCCTGCACTAGTCCTGCATGGACTCAGCCTCTGTATGCAAATTACCCCATTTGCAGGAGAAATCCATGCAAATGAGGCAAATTTGCGATCCAGGAAGTTGGAAGCCGGCCGTGCAGGACTAGTGCAATCTGTAGAAATGTACTCCACCAGTAACGGAGTACGTTTCTGCAAACTACAAAACGGAGTCATGACAGCTCCAAATAAAGGGTGGATATTATGTAGAAAGCATGCTAATGGCCAAATATAAGGCCATTGGCATGGAAAACAGTTGCAAAAATAAAAAAAAAAACATTTTTTTTTAGCCGATCTCGGCTGTTTAAGTGTAGGGGCAGCAGTGCAGAAACAGGATCAGATGAAAAAAAAAAACTAAAATAAGCATTCTAACCAAAACCACTATTTTGCCATTATACTCAATGGCAGCCAGAAGACAACATGGCCAGTGAATAGTGGTTGCTAAGGGGGGAGGCTCATTGTGGGACATGTAACTATGCATCAGCAGGCAATCCTATGCAAATGAGAGGAATGATACTGAATCCCAGGTTTCCCCTGCATGCTAGTCAGCACCCAACAGTGTAAGAGCAGGAATAGCCTGGTGCAAGCCTAGGAGTTAGCTGACATCATAGGGGGGTGTCAGACATACTGTTAGCGAATTGGAGCCCTGTGGCTCGGGTTTGCCCTTAGCTTAGCAGAGCTAAGCAAGGAGGTGTGTCTGAGGCTGCCTAGCACTCTTTACATTGCAAAAGCAGTTGTGCATGCCACGCACTGGGTTTTAAAGGAAAAAAAAGCAAACCAGGAAATAGCAGCTGTGTGCACATTTGAGCACTGTGTTTGCGCGGTGCACCCCCAGGCTTAAATAGGAAGGCTATGGGAAGGGAAAACAGCAGTAGGAAGGTAATCTAGGAGAACTAGCATAGCTGGCAGGTGAAATGTATCAGAATCAGCCAATTACACAGGCAGCATACAAGCCCAGCTTGGAACACTACTATAACCTATGCAAACACCTATCCTTCTGTTTTTTCTCACATACTCTACACCACCGGTGTATACAAGTGGGGAACTTTTAACAAACAAAAACAACAAAAATGATAGGGGCTGCAATAGCTATCATACAACATGTGGAAGAGGCTGAGGGTGGTGAGGATGCGAATGCTGTCGACCAACCCAAAGTGAGGAGACAGAGAAGAGTGTACAGACCCAGGGTAACCTACCAGGGGCTACATGAGCTGAAGATAGTGGAGTGCTATAGGGTGGACAGAGACCTCCTACAGCAAATTGTTGAGCTGTACTGGCCACACCTCACACAGAGAACTAACAGAGGGGAACCCATCCCAGTGGATACCAAGGTATGTGAAGGCCTAAGAATACTAGCTACAGGTACAATCCAAAGGCCAACTGGGGATATGATGGGGATCTCACAGGCATCAACTTCCAGTGTACTCCACCAGTTCCTGGATGACATGTTAGCACATGCCGGTGAGCATGTATATTTCCCCAACACCCATGAGGCATTGGCCAACAATATGCATCTCTTCCACCAAATAGTAGAATACCCTGAGGTAGTGGGTGCTATAGACTGCATGCACATGCACATCAAAGCACCACCCGGTGAGCGGGGTAGGGTCTACATCAATCGCAAGGGCTTCCCCTCCATCAACTGCCAGGTCATGTGCAATGCCCAGGGCATAATAATGAATGTGTGTGCTGGCTGCCCTGGAAGCTATCATGATTCCCACATCTGGCATCTGATGCAGCTGTACCAGAGATTTGCCACTGGGGACATCCCTTCCGGTCACCTAGTGGGGGATGCTGGTTATGCACTGGAGCCGTGGCTGACACCTATCAGAAATGCGCACACACCCAAACAAGAATTCCATAATGAGGCACATGCACAGAACAGAATTATAACAGAGCGTATGTTTGGGATACTCAAGTCATGGTTTCAGTGCCTGGACATATCCGGTGGAGCCTTGCAGTACTCACCAGCTACATGTAAACAAATTGCCATAGTATGTGCCATGCTACACAATATGATCCTTCAGAAACAGCTGCAGCAGGAACAGCACGGGGCAGGGCCACACAGCCCCCCACCATTGCCAAGGCCTGCATAGGCACAGAGTGACTCGGAGGAGGAACAACCTGAGCCTGCCCCAGTAGGCAGAAGGAGGCATACCCAGTATGCCCTGGCTTGGCAATGAGGCAACGCATAGCACATTCACTGACACAGGAGGGACCCAGAGAATGAAACCTCTCTCTGACTCACACATACAGTAAAAGGGATGCCAAACATGACACTATCTGTGCTCAACCATGTGTAGGGAGTGTACTATGTGCATCAACACAGGCAGCCCTCCAGCACCACCCTCAATACTGGCACACCCACATGGTAAGTCACTCAACTTACCAATTGCTGAATGTAGTAGTATGTGCTGTTACCTGTATCTATGGTATGGATGTGAGCATGCAAGGGAATCGAGTCACTGAAATGGATGCCAGCAGATAGTAGACACCTATAGTGGCAGCATGAGATCTGTAACAAATACTGGTGTCACCATAGTAGCCAGTACTACACATGGTGACAAAACCCACTGCAGGAAATGTGCTGGGCCACATGTGTGTCCATATGACACACACGTCAGTCAGAGAGACTCACATACCCAACAACAGTCAAAGCCAGCAGGACAGGTATAGATGAACAAAAACAAAGGCTGTGCTAAGACCTCTGAATGATGCCTATGGGTAACCTTCCTCCCCAGGCCTACACAGATAGACTACATCAGGTCATGCAGTGGGATGTTAGTTCTGAAGGACAGAAAGTCAGAAACTAATATGTAGGTCAATCAAACGTAAGACATGTAGTACACTGATATGGCACTAGTCAGCATGATAGGTTAGAAAACAGAATGAAATGGAGTACCTGCAATACCAGTGCAGTCATAACAAATGTGTATAAGTGTCAGGTGTGCCCCCCAATCCTGTGTAGCAATGAAACAACAGTCAGGTGTGCCCCCATATCCTATGTAGACATGTATTAACAGTCATATGTGCTCCCCCAATCCTATGTAGAAATGTAGTAACAGTCAGGTGTGCCCCCCCAGTCCTATGTAGAAATGTAGAAACAGTCAGATGTGCCCCCTCAATCCTGTGAATAAATGTAGAAACAGTCAAGTGTGCCCCTTCCCCCAATCCTCTGTAGAAATGTAGAAACAGTCAGGTGTGCCCCCCCCAATCCTGTGTATAAATGTAAAAGCAGTCAGGTGTGCCCCCC
Organism: Protopterus annectens; assembly: GCF_019279795.1. Lineage (NCBI taxonomy): Eukaryota > Metazoa > Chordata > Ceratodontiformes > Protopteridae > Protopterus > Protopterus annectens. The sequence goes on along the minus strand of NC_056725.1, from coordinate 626,271,414 downwards.
CCCATATCCTATGTAGACATGTAGTAACAGTCAGGTGTGCCCCCAGTCCTATGTAGAAGTGTAGTAACAGTCAGGTAGTGCCCCCCCCAATCCTGTGTAGCAGTGTAGAAACAGTCAGGTGTGCCCCCATATCCTATGTAGAAATGTAGAAACAGTCAGGTGTACCCCCCCAATCATATGTAGAAATGTAGAAACAGTCAGGTGTGCCTCCCCCAATCCTGTGTATAAATATAGAAACAGTCAGGTGTGCCCCCTCCCCCAATCCTGTGTAGATATGTAGAAACAGTCAGGTGTGCCCCCCTAATCCTGTGTTTAAATGTAGAAACAGTCAGGTGTGCACCCCAATCCTGTGTAGAAATGTAGAAACAGTCAGATGTTCCCCCTATATCCTATGTAGACATGTAGTAACAGTCACATGTGCCCCCCAGTCCTATGTAGAAATGTAGTAACAGTGAGGTGTGCCACTCCCAATCCTGTGTAGAAATGTAGAAACAGTCAGGTGTGCCCCCCCAGTCCTGTGTATAAATGTAGAAACAGTCTGGTGTGCCCCCCAATCCTGTGTAGAAATGTAGAAACAGTCTGGTGTGCCCCCCAATCCAATGTAGTAACATGTATGTATAGGTATAATACCAGTGGAACACAGATGACCAGAGGTGGCCAAGGTAGCAGGATAGATTGTAGTATTTGCATGATATGCAGGTATGTGTGTGCTAGGTTGGCGTGTGTTACATATTGTGTGAGAGTGGTCAGTATGTATGCATGTTGAGGTTTGACCTGGTGGCCATTGCCCAGTACTGCTGATGACAGGGCCAAGTCCTCACAACTGCAGTGCCAAAGACAATTCCCTCCAGTATAAAACAGGCTAGAAGTAAGCCATTGTAAATGTATGGTAGTAATATGTGTCACCACTTGAAAGAGTAACATGGCATGGCTGTTGGGCAAGATATACAAGCAGTACACAGGAGAAAGTACCCCAGACATACAGTATATAATGTGTAACTGTGAAATGAACACACCCTTGGAATTGTACATACAGGTATGCATCACATTATCTGGGCCTTTAGTAGGGAATACCAATGTTGTCTGCCCGAACACTTGCAGATCACAAAGGTGATAGGACTGATGTATTGGGAAACAGCTGATGTACCTGGCACATGCCAGCATAACTGGAATGTCCCGTGCATATCTGTGAGTCAGATGCAAGTGGTGTCCATAGCACACATGAACCCAGCTCACCCAAACACCACCCACAGGTACCTCTCTGGTCATATCCCTGCTGTTGTGAATGGGTACAATATGACCCCCACCTGTACATGGCAATCACAAAAAAATGCAGCATGCAGTGCAGGTGTCCCATGCAGGTGTGCCCCTAGCTGTAGGTAGCACCCTGCCAGCATCCACATCAACTGATCAATACCGATAGAAAGTATTGGCATGAACACCTAGCACACCTACCCTGTCTCCCCATGGGAATATACTGCATGGCAGTCTGGGACTGTAGGACTGACAGAATGCAACAGCCTGCCACAGCTGGCCTGCTTCACCACCAAATGGTCTACAGGCCTCTGCCAAAGGCCAGTGTGTCACACATACTGCCAATGCATGTTATGTCATGGACACCCAACTAACAACATAACACACTCCACATAAGCCATATGCAAGGCCATGTGGACAAACCACAGTAACATGTCTACCATGTACCACTGCATGAACTGTGGACCAACACCAAAACACAGCTGTGATGAGGTGATAACCTTAGGGAAATCATCAGAGATTGTATGCATAATGCATGGAAGAGGATAGAATAATACAGGAGGGGGTGGAAACATGTGCACTGTCCAGCACACAGCTGTGTGCACACACTATCTCTGGCTGCAAACACACCACAATAGGGGTAATGTCCTGACTTATGACCCCTGCATCTGGGTAACCTGTGTGAATCTGTACAGCTGTGAGGTATTGCCACAGCAAGATAAGGCCGTACTGTCATGTGGATGGATACACACTTAGAGAAATGAAGGCAATGTCCGACAACAACATACTGAAAGGTCATACTGGGCATGCTCACACACTTAAACAAATGAAGCCCATGTCTGCAAACAACAGTGGTCCATACTTATCTGACAGTTGCAGATGTTAGTGCATATACTCCACAGTATGCACCAGTCATGCTTTGCACACACATTGAATAGGAATACAGACATATATCCAAGGACAACACACCATAATATGCCAAAAGTAGACATACATAGTATGTGTGGAAGAGAGTGACTGTGACAAACAATCAACCATCATGAGGCCTGTCCCACCCAGCACACAGCCAAATGGCTACAACCACATGATGTGTAAATGTCACTCACTGTAGAAATTAGCCACTGGTATATGTCAGCATTACAGACTATGTGGTGCAAGTACTAGCTGTGCAACATGACTGTACAAGGCAGTAGTCATCTAGCAGCTGTATACATATACCTGAGGAATATAGCCTTGCATGTGCCTGCATATGGTGTGTCAACCTCTAGATGAATGGGTTATGGCCCATGCACACACACTGCCCTCTCCATAGCTCTACTATGACAAGCTTGTTGATGTCATCCACTTTGAAATACACTTTTGGGAATGGAGTACCCAGTAATCTTGGTGGCACATCCTAAAACTGCGTAATACATAGTTCTAATCCCAAACATGGCAACTGTGTGTGTGTGTGTGTGTGTGTGTGTGTGTGTGTGTGTGTGTGTGTGTGTGTGTGTGTGTGTGTGTGTGTGTGTGTGTGAGTGTGTGTCTGTGCCTGTGCCTGTGCCTGTGTAGGGAGCAATGCGTTTTAGGCTAGTCACACTCACTACAATTCAAATGCCCTACTTTGGCAAGGCTGCTGATGTCATTCACTGTGATATACACCTTTGGGAAAGTTTTAGCCCTGTTATCTCCATGGTGCATCCTGTAACTGCGTAATACTGTAGTGTGATAAACTAATAAGGTAGGAGTTCTAATCTCAGACATGGCATGTGTATTTGTGTGTGTGTGTGTGTGTGTGTGTGTGTGTGTGTGTGTGTGTGTGTGTGTGTGTGTGTGAGTGTGTGTGTCTCTGCCTGTGTAGGGAGTAATGCTTTTTAGGCTAGTCACACTCACTTCAATTCAAATGCCCTACTTTGGCAAGGCTGCTTATGTTATTCACTGTGATATATACCTTTGGGAAAAGTGTAGCGTAATAATCTCCATGGTGTATCCTATAACTGCGTAATGCTGTAGTGTGATAAACTAGTTAGGTAGGAGCTCTAATCCCAGACACGGCAACTGTGTGTGTGTGTGTGTGTGTGTGTGTGTGTGTGTGTGTGTGTGTGTGTGTGTGTGTGTGTGTGTGTGTGTGTGTGTGATAAACTGGTTAGGTAGGAGTTCTAATCCCAGACATGGCAAGTGTGTGTGTGTGTGTGTGTGTGTGTGTGTGTGTGTGTGTGTGTGTGTGTGTGTGTGTGTGTGTGTGTGTGTCCTTCTCTGTGTAGGGAACAATACTCTTTAGGCTTGTTACACTCACTACAATTCAAATGCCCTACTTTGGCAAGGCTGCTGATGTCATTCACTGCGAAATACACCTTTGGGAAAGGTGAAGCCCCGTGATCTCTGTGGTGCATCCTATAACTGCGTAATACTGTAGTGTGATAAACTGGTTAGGTAGGAGTTCTAATCCCAGATATGGCAACTGTGTGTGTGTGTGTGTGTGTGTGTGTGTGTGTGTGTGTGTGTGTGTGTGTGTGTGTTTGTGTGTGTGTGTGTATGTGTCTATGTCTATGTAGGGAACAATACTTTTTAGGTTGGTCACACTCACTACAATTCAAATGCCCTACTTTGGCAAGGCTGCTGATGTCATTAGCTGTGAAATACACCTTTTGGAAAGATGTACCCAGTAATTTTTGTTGTGCGTTCTATAACATCGTAATACCATAGTGTGATATAGTACTTTGATTAGGGTTCTAGTCCCACACATGGCAAGTGTGGATATTTGTGGGTGCGTGTGTGTTTGTTTGTGTAAGAAGCAATGCATTTTAGGCTAGTCACACTCACTACAGATCAAATGCCCTACTTTGGCAAGGCTGCTGATGTCATTTACTGTGAAATATACCTTTGGGAAAGATATAGCCCAGTAATCTCTGTGGCACATCCTATACCAGTGTAATGCTGTAGTGTAATATAGTACCTTTGGTAGGGGTTCTAGTCCCACACATGGCAAGTGTGGCTTTTTGTGTGTGTATTTCTTTGTTTGTGTAGGGAACAATGCATTTTAGGCTAGTCACACTCATTCAGATCAAATGCCCTACTTTGGCAGGGCTGCTGATGTCATTCACTGTGCAATACACCTTTGGGAAAGGTGTAGCACAGTAATCTTTGTGGTGTGTCCTATAACAGTGTAATGCTGTAGTGTGATATAGTACTTTGGTAGGGGTTCTAGTCCCACACATGGCAAGTGTGGATGTTTGTGCAGAGAGCAATGCATTTTAGGCTAGTCACACTCACTACAGATCAAATGCCCTACTTTGGCAAGGCTGCTGATGTCATTCATTGTGAAATAATCCTTTGGGGAAAGAGTACTCCAGTAATCTATGTGGTGTGTCCTATAACTGCACAATGCTGTAGTGTAATAAACTAGTTAGATAAGAGTTCTAATCCCAGACATGGCAAGTGTATGTGTGTGTGTCTGGGTTTGTCATTCGTATCCTGTTTGGAGGTGGCTGTTAGTGTGTAACAACTTGACTCATTGTGGAGTGGGTTTTGCAAATTTCTTATATGGTGGCCCTATTATATGTCACAATGTTCACCTTACAAGGATAACAGATGTGTAATAGCTGAGAGGCTGGGGTGGCTACCCATACCCCTACATGTGACATCAAGGCCTGGTGAACAAAGTTAGCAACCCATGTATTACACAGAGAACACTCTCAACCCATGTCTCATACACAAACAAACTTGCCTTGGCAACAACTGCTATGTTGGTAGTACCCTGCATATTGCCCACAGATAGTAAGCATGATGTGATTGTAGTGGACGGCAGAGGGCATGGCACCCTGTCCATCAGTAAAATACACACGTACATGCAGACAGTGTGCCATCACTATGCTCCCCACTGGACTCCTGCAACACCTGTGGTGCCACCAAATGTGACCCACAAAGGACATAATATGCCTTATACACATGCCCTGTATGGACAGATGCCACTGACACCAGGGAATACCTGTATCATGCTATCAATGTAGGTGCAGGGTCAACCTGCTGTCCATTACCTGTTCCCAGCACGAGGCCAGGACAGGCACATCTGATTGTAACAATATGTGTACACAACATGAGCCAGACACTGCAGGTACAGTTCCACATGCCTCTGTACATGCATGTGGGACGTGTGCACATCCCAGATGGTGTCCATGTCATGGACTGAAGAACACATATGTGGCAAGCATTGAACAGCAATGGCCACACACAATATCTACCCAGGTGACTGGATGGTGACTACAATACCCACCTGTGTAGGCCAATCCAGACACTACACCCCTGAGCCACACTGCAGACCATTGTCATGTGGCCTGATGCCAAGGTATACCCTTCAGCTAACCTTGTATAGCCATCTGGCACAGTCAGCCACTACTCACCCATGAAGCAATGCACGCATTCATGTCAGTACTGGCACCCTGTGTATGTGTGTGTGATGTATGATGCTTTTGACCACATTCCCACTGATTACAACCCTCACTGGCATACTGAAGCATGTTGTCTGATGTCAGACACCTCCACATACCCTTTGCCCATATAACCTCGGGATAACCCCTGTGGTTTATGTGATACCTGCACAGTACTGTATTGTGGCAAACTAACTAGTGAGAAAGTGTATTCCTGACCCTGTCAAGTGTGTCAATGTGTGTGAGTCCCTGAGAGAGTGTGGCTGTGTTGATGCTGACACCTGTTCATGCAGACAGACATGTGTACTACACCTACCGTTTCTCTACCATATCACTGTTGCAGATGTCACTCACCATCACATATCCATTTGGAGAGCTCCTCAACATGTAAGCTATGTGGTACATCCAATAACTGCATAGACATGTGATAGCAATACATGGTTAGGGGTTTGATACCCTGTACTGGTAGGTGCATGACACAAACATGCTTAGATTTTACTCTCCCACCCCCTCCCTGACTTATCCTTGCCTCTGTCTGCCTCTCTCACTCCCTCTCTGGTGGATGTGGAGAACTACACCTGCTTTGCTTAGGCAGCAGCATGTGTTTTATAAGTGATGCTCATGATCAGCTGATGGCCTCTGCATGAATTGCATCCCTCCTCTAGCTTATTGCATGTGGAACAGCTGTGGTAACAGTCCCTTAGCCAATTGCATGGAAACATACTCCAATATCTAGGAACATTATGTTGGTGTTGGGCCTTTTCATTCGCTGTCAGCAGGACCTAGATCTGGTGTTTGGCAAACAGCATCACAGATGGATTGGGGATTTACCTCTAACAACATACACTGTGGAAACAGGCCAACACACAGGAGGGGGATGTGTCTGACATGACTACAGAATGCAAGTGTTGCTATTCTGCACTTGGAGTAATGTTGGTTTAATAGGGTGTGTGTGGATATGGCTGGTCTGCATGTTTTAATACCTGTCATGACAGTGCTATGTTTCTGAGGAGCCCCCATCTGTAGGGTCATCTGCAGACTATGCAGTGTGTGGTGCCTTTTGTTTCTTGTGTCACACACAGATCACCTATCTGTGAACTACAGAAGCATAGTGTGAGGATTGCAGTCAGTACATGATGACAGCCATGAGAGTTACTGACTTCATATTCCTCATAGGCTATATGTCACAACAAACCCTGTTACAACAGTAAATGTATGAGGTTATCACAGCAACATGTCAATATTGGCCCTGCATTTGTGCCTCCAGCCACAACTCTGTCAACCTTTGTACATATGTCATGCAGTAAGAGGGGCATATGTTCTGTAAACCATAATTTATTGACATCATATCTGATAAGCCAGTGAGATATCAGACTGCTACACATGTTATGTATAGTAGGGGTTATATTTGAAGACATAACCTGGGAATTCTGTGGTTGTGTGTACAGTACTGAAGTCTGTGTACGTATGGTAATTGTCGACAGTGTGTGTATTGTGAATATGTACCTTGGCCTGTGTACAGACTGTGGTAGATGTCATTGTTCTTGGTCCTGCTCTATCTGATGTTACATGCTGCTCCACTGTATGTTACCCTATCGGCATACATGTTTGTAGGGCCAAACACACACATTCTCATACCACAGACAGGCATCGGAGCACACTGTGTAGTGGCCCAGTATATGTAGGGTTAGTGTGTGAGTGGCACATATGAGGATGGTGTTGATCAAATAGTCCATGTACTGTAATATCACACTAGCTTACCATATGTGGCTGTGTTTACATTGGTTGTGCTTATGCACTTTCACACAGGTGTCTGTTACTCTGTGCTGTGACATGCCTGTAGAGCCTGCTATATATGCAGGTACACGTGTATTCCTCCATAAGAAATGTAGAACAGTGTTGCAGCAGTCTGCCTGTAGCCTGCACAGTGCTTTGTTACATGCCTAGCAGCTTAGTGTACTTACCCAGTGTGATGTTATGTCCAGATACTTGCCAGATGTACTGCTGCCAGGCCACCATAACAGTCTTGTATGTTAGACAAAGCAATGGCTTTTCATTTTGTTGCTGCGCAGAGCAAGGGCTGTTGGATACAGAGTGGTTAAGGCAGTTTTGAGCAGCTTTAAGCGGGTTTGTGTGAAGCTAAGTAGTACTAAGCTATGGGTAAATGTATGGGTGCTTACACAGTGCAGGCTTCGCTTACCAGTGCGCATATCAGCTTAGCTGTTATATTGCAGCAATGTTGATACCTACTATGCATGGCTTAGTCCTGGTAACCAGTTCACACCACCTGGTCTGATAACATAGCAGAGTAATGACATCTATAATAAGTGTATGTAATGCCATGTACAATACATGCGCCTATGTGCTGTCATTACAGTAGCAAAGGGTGTGAGTGTCATGTGTGGGACACAGACATATATGGGGCCTGTACAGCACTGTTATCCATGTGAATGTGTTACATAGAGGGGTAGTAGCCCAGGGTACGTGCTGTCACATTGGTATGTAGTGTATCATGGCAGTACTACTGTTGACAGTGCTTACCCAGGCAAGAGTAGAGTGCTAAATGTAGTACTGATGACAGGCACACCTGCAGGCATAGCTGGACTTTCAGACCTCCCTGTTGTATCCCTGCTGTGTGAGCTGTGTCACAGTATATAACCCCTACTGGGTAATGATCCGACATGTGGAATGCAATTGTAGACTACCGTCTGTACAGCACATGTTAGTGGGGGCTTCTGACATGTAGTTATGGCATACATATTGTTGTCAAACGTCTATCTCTCAACACATTCATCCTACTGCATAGCTACTTGCCAAGGCAATAACTGTCAGTCCCTGTACAGATGTGTAGATGGCAAGTATCTAGCTGGGATATGTACAGGCAACCTAAGCTTGATTGACACTGACATGTCTGCTCAGCTGTGTAAGAACTGGCACATATAGGAGATAACACTCTGTACGGACCACATGCCACGGGTACCTCCACTACACTACCACAGTCAACAGAACATGCTTGAGTACAGGTCTCCATCACAGACACTAGCCATGTGTTGTAATGCATGTTGCATGCATGTCAACTTGATCACCTCAGTGGCCATGTGCAGGAGGCACCTGGAGGATTGGCTGATGCATGTCACTCTTACCCTGAGGGTCACCACAGTAGTGTCTGTCGATAGATTGCCTGCTGCCACATGGCAGGTGGCAGGATACCACTGTACACACAACCGCTACACAACCCATCTCTCCTTGGAAAATAGCTAGGTACACAGCCATGACCACCTGCAGCAATGTACCCCAGTACTGACACATGTGTACGTGTGCATGTCAGAGTATAGCAGTGCATGTGTGTTAGCACAACTATACTTGGGAATAAAATGAGGGCCTTCACAACCACAGTGACACCCATTCCCATAGTCAGTTGTGGCTGCTACTGTATGGGACATTACATGTACCCTGTTAAGCTCCTCTCCATACCGGCTACATGAGTCTTGCAGTACCAGCACAACAGTTTTGTATAAATGGTTTGATAGGCATGGGATACCCATTGTTTTCTGGCAACTGTGTGTATGTGTGCATGTCCGTATATCTGTAGGGTACAGCATTCCGAGGCCACATACTCCTATTACAATACCCATTGCCACACAGTAGTACAGATAGTGTTGTTGCTGCCCATAGGTGAGGCATGACAATGCAACACCCTACTATGCATGTGGCATGTGCATTAGATGCATATCCCTGTGGTACCACTGTTGGGATATACAATGGGTTGTATCGCAGTTGTGGCCAATGTGTGATGGTGGGTAGGTATATGTCCCACATACCACATTATGGTTACCATTGTCACTATCAACCATGCAGGTAACTAATACCACAATCCAGGCCAGTTATGTATGTGCTGTGTGCAGCCTACATGTAATACATTGGACACACGGTCAAGTTAGTTAGCAGCGATAGACCCAGGTCTCTCAGACATATGTCTGCCTGTTATGTGTCTGTTAATGTGTATGAAGTTATGTCATACTATGTATTGTCCATATATACCCATTACATCCCCCATTAGCATACTTTACATGTCTGGGGATGTTCTGCATGTAACATGTAACCTTGAACACACCTCACCCTAAATGCTGTGTGGTGTGTGCAATGAAAGCCACACAGTTTAGTATCACTACATACCTAGGTAAGGGTCTAGTCCCAGTGTTGCCAAGTATGAGTGTGCATGTATGTGGATAGGTCTACATCAGGTTGCAGATTATAAACTTCCCAGCGGGTCATGTGTCCATGTGACACAGGCAATAACTGTTATACAAACCTGTGACATGTGTTCAACTGTACCCCAGATGTCACAGCCATGGTGTTACCACACTGCCATACCCCATTGTGGAATATGACTGCAGACCATCCTCTTGCTGACACATGTACACCTACAACACAAATGAATAACATTATAGAGACCACAATCAACCAGTGTTACTAACAGCTATAATGCATCATTACTGGATGGCTACACTACCTGACATATATGCATTACACTTTACTCCTTACATGTTACACTGCAGTACTGTGGCACACTGTAGTACAGTCACCGTGTGCATCAGAACCATATTAGCCTGTCCCTGCATCGATGATATGGATGACAGGGATGTGGTACAGGTATCATCATATGCACAGTGTGTGTTGTTGGTTTGCCAGAGGCCAAGGGTGGGCTACACATTTGACACCATGTGTGGGGGTGAGGGCTGCAATGAGGTGAACTGGGCATGGTGATGTGGTATGTGTAGGTATGGGGTTGCCCCTAGGTGTGTTTGTATAGTGTGTGGGTGCCCATGCACACAGTTCTGCCATGTGGCTGACCTACACAGGTGTTTATGGACAGTTGCAGACCATACCTGGCAGAGTGTGCAGTTCACTGCCTCCAGCCATGGACACGTGGACTGTGAATGCCAGAGGTTCCATTGGCATGTCCAGGTACAGGCCTTGATGTGCTACTCTCAGCTGATGATAACAAATGTCCACTGGAACCAGGTCCCTCCTGGGACTGGCCAGGATCACATGCTCGTAGCCTGCTGTGGTGTGGTGTGGACAGCACCCCCCTGGCAGTGCCGGAGCTGGTGCTGCCACTATGGGAGCCCATAGGTGTCCTAGCACATCCACGTTGACTGCCATCTGTTGGCATTGCTGGCCTACGTCCATGCAACCATCACTGCACTCCCACCACACATTCAAGTACGGACAGACCATGGTCGATGAGGGCCATCATCTTACCAGACCATCTATCCATGCACTCAGTTAACGCATGGATGGCACCGCCAGTTGACAGGAGTTGTCACTTGCAGATGTGAGAGCAGCCCTCTGCAGCCTCAGGCCCTGTCTGGTGTAACATTCCAAATGTGCCTGCACTGCCATGACAGCCTGAAACATGCACCTTCTGGTACCAGCTGTGTTGTGTCTGCCAGAGGCATGATGACCAGCGGCCCTATCACGAGCACCTGAGGACATTTGCCTATGTGGTACCTTGCCAGACATCCAGCTATGCCTGCTGTGACCAGAAACAGTAGGCATGGTTACCACACTTTCCTGTGCACTGCCACCAAATGCCAGCTGTCCCTCCACTATCGCCACTGGTGATGGGGTATGTATAGGCACTGAAACTGTGTGCAGGGTTGGGGTGGCTAAAAGGGGGATTCCAAATGATGGAGCTGTTTCAGCCCCTGACAACTCCACCTGTAGCTCAACAGTACTATCATCATCTTTGGTGTCTGAATGGACACCAACATCAGATTGTATACAGGAGGGACATCAGAAATCATAGTGAAAGTAGTCCTGTGGCCCAACATTTTGTTCAAAAACATGGTGGTTCCCCCAATTGTCTTAAATTTTGTGTTTTGGGGAAACCCTTTTCCATGGGAGGGAATGATTATCTTTATAAATTACTTGAATTAGAGACTAAGATGATTTTAAAATTTGGAACTTTAAAGCCCTTTGGATTAAATTTAGAACTGGCTATTTAGATCTGATTAAAACAGTAAATAAAGAAAAAAAGAAATAAATAATAGAAAAAATAATTTACTTCTGTTCATATACTGATTTTGTTATTAATAATCTTGTATTTAATTATATGAATTTATTATATATTATTTGTAGAAAAATAGATATATTTATAAATATTAATATTTTTAGTAAAATGTGATGAATTTGATGTAATGTTGATTTAGCTGTTAAAATTGAATAATTGTATAATTGGATAAGCTGTTTGTGCTAATTGCTTATTGAATGTGTATGCATTTGTATAAAAAGATGTGTGAAGCGTACACTTTCTGTGATCCTTGAAGGCGAAAGGCCGAGGTACCAGATCGAGAGCTAATAAAGGAAAGAAAGAAATACTGGTAAAAAGCACTTGGATTTGTGTTTTTGTGTATACAGGAGGGACCCTGACCCACCTCGTCACTTGTAGGGGAAAACAATAAATGCACTTTAAGACCTGTACAGCATTGCATAACATTACACACACACACACACACACACACACACACACACACACACACACACACACACACACACACACACACACACACACACACACACCACCATAATGCCTACCTGTCCATGACTTTACAGAGAGTTCCACGTATATTTCCATGCGTTCCCCATCCTACATCACACTTGGTAACATACACTCATTGATATCACTCATTAACCTATCAGTCCTCTAAATGCCTAGACAAGTGATCACAACACAAGGCCTGTTACTACATTACCTGCCTGACCTGTGTGTAGTGGTTTTAGATGGCCTCACTACTGTCATTCAGTGTTCACCCTGTGTATGTCTGAACATTATGAGCATGGCCCCTATATGTGTGGACTACTATGTTCACTCCATAATGTCACGCACTGGAGTGTCATGTGTATGTATTGCTCAGTACATGCCAGATATGCTCAATCAGCCTATCATGTGACAGCTGTAATATATGGATACACTCCCTGGTTGTTGTTGTCTTTCGGCTTTTCCCAGTTAGGGGTCACCACAGTGGAACTCCGGTCTGCTAATGATTGGCAGTAGATTTTCACAAACACCGAGGTGCCAGCTCGACATCCAACCTTCAATGAAGGAATGCCCATTTACGCATGTCTTTCGAATGCCACCCAACCATGGGGAGGACATGCAGACTCCACACAGAAGGCACTCCCCGCACTCCAGCCGAGAATCAAACAGGAGAACCTCTTGCTGTGAGGCAACAACGCTACCGCTGCACCACCGCGGCATCATGGATACACTTCCTGGTGTTGACTAGTAATTCCCCAATGCATCTGTAGTACTGATGGGTTGTCAGTCACCTCCCTGCTTAATGTGATATTAAGGGTATACCTGGTGTCTACCTTCCCTCTCAATGCCTGTTCCATGCTACAGACCTTATTATACTATCAGCTGTCCTGTGATTACATATATGACAAGTATTCCTGGTGTGTGATGTGGCAGTCCATGTCCATGTACTGAACAATCCCAAAGGGAGTTACTGCTGTATGAACAACCCCACAATCACACATGTGCATACATAGCCACCCACACAAACACACACACATGTACTCACACATCCTACATGCATCAACCTCCCTCCACTTCACCAGAGTGACTCTACAAACAAACTAACTACCCTCCAGGATGCACACACACATACAGGTGAGGTTGCACAATGATAGTACACACAGTCCTCCTATTACCCATCTGTCAACATGCATAACATATGGTACACAACAACATGCAGTGCAGCTATAGCTAATCCATGCTAGCAACAGTATACATGTATGTGATGCATGTGGGGTGTTAGTAGGTGATGCCCCTTTCCCTGGATACCACTGCACCCATGTACATAGTATTGCTATGCACCTGTTCTGCACCCTGCCATGTACTGTGCACTATACCTCACAGGTGTACAACCCATTGCTGAATGTGTAGTACTGTGTCAGTTATGTCAGCTTTAATGCTGACAGCCCCTATGTTTTTCAGCAATACATACCTGAGATGATATGTGGACAGATGTAATTTGTGAATGCCTGATGTCTGATTTACAGCTCTCAACATCAGCGGACCATGTATTACCAATCCAATACTATTACACTGACAACCATCAGATCATACCATGGCTATGGGGGGTGTACACACCCTTACTGATATGAAAAACCCTTCCTTGATCTACCATGGAACCACATCACAGCATATCTTAACAGCACATGAGCCCAATATGTGACATATGTCCCGTACTTTCACATGCAGTGTCTACGGAATGTGTTAGGTGTGCGGATGCTGACCACAATGCATACACTCTATGTGGGCATATGTGTGCACACCCTTATCATGACGGTTTGTTGCACCTATTGTTATGTGTACTACAGCAGTCACTACTCCTGGCAGGGGTATACTAGCGTGGGGCATCTGCAATTGCCAGTGTATGTTCAGTCTGCCCTACACATGTCCCCCTAATCTGCATGATTGCAAGGTCTACTCATGTGCACATCCCTTGGTGTTCACACACTGCCGTCACTATTGCTGTGGAGGTAGGGTTATGTCTGCCACAGCTCCTGAAACTGACTATGTGCAGATACAGCCATTCTTAGCATCCTTAGGATCCCTGCTGCAGTGTACTGGTGTGTCATACTGACATCCCCCACCTTCAACTTTTTTGCAGATGCTTAACAAGTAAGGCCTACACATGTTTCACTTTGCAGTGTCCCATACACTGAACACCACATGTTAAAGCCTAGTCCCAGCTGATGATGTGGACCACAGTAATACCTTATGCCATAGTGTAACTCTGCAACAGTTGCCATTGTTCTACAGGTATATACACTGGTGTTGCACTGTATATGGGTGTTGTTCCAAACATGTCCCTACTGTAGGTCATGTCTCCCACCATTATGTAACTCCCTGTGGACACATTCCTCAATGACAGGATGTTAGTTATCTTGCAGGTGTCTGACATACCATTACAATACCCCATTATGGTCACCACTGTGATGCTGTGCATTTAACAGCAACAATATATGCACATGTAAAGCATGCATTCTGGGTAGGTGTGTTAGATGTGTGCATGGAATATACCATAACCATTACATGCTCGGTGTATTGGCAAGCATCTACATAAATCATACTCACCAGCTACAGACTGCTGCCCTGGTGGTATACCGGAGGAACCTACATAAGAGGGTGAGAGATGCAAAGTCAGTGGCCACACCTGTGGCATTGCTACAGGGTGGGTGCAGCATTACAATACATCAACAATATGTGTTCACAATACTACCACATATGCACATCTGTTTATCACTACTATGCAGCAACAAACTATATCTATGACATGTCAGATATGCATGATCTACCTGTACAGATACTGATGTATATGCAACAGTGGTATACTGATGTGCCCTGTGGCCTTACCTGCATGCTTCTCAGCTGGTGTGTGGATAGCATCCACCTCCAGAAAGGTGTCCAGCGGTTGGTGGCTATGTGGACGGGCAGGTGCCACGAGGCTGGCTAGGACCTCCTCCACACATGTCAGGTGAGGATGGATGGCATGTCCCCCCATGGTGAGGTGATCCCCCCAGACTGCAACAACATGCCAATGTGCATTGCAAAGCAGGTCAGAACAATGATACCGGACCTGCTTGTAACTGCGGTTGTGCAGTCTGACATGGTGGTATACCGGAGGGACCTACATAAGAGGGTGAGAGATGCAAAGTCAGTGGCATTGCTACAGGGTGGGTGCAGCATTACAATACATCAACAGTATGTGTCCACAATACTACCACATGTCAGATATGCATGATCTACCTGTACAGATGCAGATGTATATGCAACAGTGGTCTACTGATGTGCCCTGTGGCCTTACCTGCATGCTTCTCAGCTGGTGTGTGGATAGCACCCACCTCCGCAAAGGTGTCCAGGAGCTCCTCCACACATGTCAGGGGAGGATGGATGGCATGCCCCCCCATGGTGAGGTGATCTCCCCAGACTGCAACAGCATGCTGACGTGCATTGCGAAGCAGGTCAGAACAATGATACCAGACCTGCTCGTAACTGCGGTTGTGCAGTCTGACATCACTGACCCTGTGGACTAGGTCATTCCACAGGGTGGTACACTCCTGCTGATCATGGGTGGCCCAGCCAAACAATACAGGGTAGTGTTGTATGAGGTGGTTCACCACAATGTCTTTCTCAGCTGCTGAGTACGCCTGAAGCCTTCCATGGGACATCTTGCCTGAATGACATAAAGATGGACACAGGTGTGAGCAAGTCATGGAGCAAGGATACCACAGTTCTTAATACACATCACTGTCACCCCCAACCATATCAGTGACAACAAAATGTACACACAACTCAATAGGTATGGCTACAGCATACCTACCAGTGGGGCAGATATTGTATTGTATCACACTTTGTGCAATATGTTTGTAGCCATGTTCCCTGTGTGGGCACTATCATTGCTGGCCTGTTACAGATTATTCACCTGCATGCCATTGTCAGGGCCACTATGGTTCCATATATGCCTGTGGTATGCTTGATATGTGGTTGCGGCACATCTGACATTCTGTGTTATTGGGGTTATCTATGCATGTTATTGGACATGTTCCAGGATTGTGTAGACTATTACTACCAACATATGTTCTGTAAGAGTGACACAATAGCATGTATATGTACTATTGGCCAACAGAACCACCTCTCAAACTCATCTGCCCATGTTATCAGGCCACATTGCATGTGTGACTCACCCTGGGGCCTCCTCATCTACTGGTCCAGCAATACCTTCAGGTGGAACTAACTCAGGGGATATTGTCCCCCCCAGGGACACACATAGACATGATCTTGTTCCCCAAGGTCAGGTCCAGGGTCTGTTCCATAACGGGGTCTACAGACACATGTGGGATGTGCCACATCACCTTGAGGCACCCAGTACACATTCATAGGGCCCACATGCTCCTGCTCAGCCTCCAGGCCAGGCACCTTCGGGACATGGACTGCTGTTGTGAGTAGCAGTGGGTGGGAGGCTTGTTCCTATTGTGTCCATATTGGGGTCCATGGGGCATCCACATCACAGACCACACACATCCAGAGTGTTTTCCCACCACATGTGTCACATACCACTCCTGTAGGCTGTCCACTATATCTACCAACCCTGACCACCTCCACAACTATACCTGCCAATCTTCTTCTTCTTTCGGCTTTTCCTGGTTAGGGATCACCTGTCCACTCATGATTGGCAGTGGAGTTTTACGGTGTCAAGTTGCCAGCCCGGCACCCAACCTTCCACAGAAGGCACACACATGCACACACTCACACCAAGGGCCAATTTGGAGTGTCAAATCCACCTACAGCATGTCTTTGGGATGTGAGAGGAAACCGGAGCACCTGGAGGAAACTCACGCAACTACAGGGAGGACATGCAGACTCCGCACAGAAGGCACCCCAGCTGAGGATCGAACCAGAGAACCTCTTGCTGTGAGGCTGCCCCACAAATATACCTGCCATACTTCCCCATATTCCCATTCCATACTTCACAGACAAGGGCAATGTTGTCCCAACAAGGGGTTCACATGGGACATACCCATCCATGTTGCACACACTGAAAGTGTAGATATCTGTGTGTATTTCTATGTGTGCTCTTCCCTCGCACTTAGCATGCAGCACTGTGGTGGTAATATAGGGGACATGTATTTGCATACATATATGTTTGTGTGTGTGTTTGTATATATGTAGACATGTCACATGTGCATATAGGTATGTATCTATATATGTGTAGATATATATGATGTTGTATATACGTGTTTATATATATATATATATATATATATATATATATATATATATATATATATATATATATGTCTACACATGGGTATCTGTATATTTGTGGACATACATGTATATATATATATATATATATATATATATATATATATATATATATATATTTACACATATGCATACCTATATATGGAGTACATTCAGACATCAGGTCCAAAATCTCACAACACCTTCCTGCACAGCTGCACTGTTCTGCCTTGCTACAACACAGACAGGTGCCACATATGGACATAGCCTGACTTTAGGGGGTATATGTAGGGCCAGATTGCAGTTACCCTATTACACATCTATGGCATTCCTGCATGCTACAATACAGGTTAACCTGAGTATCCTGCAAGAGGTGTGGGACCCACGTATCCATCATTATGGCATTACTTCCACCACAAGCTATTGGCCACAGTAATATACATGCTTCCCATTACACAACACACTATGATGGCTTACATCTTATCAGTCAGTGCTGCATTGCATGGTTGACGGGTATGGCCCACTACCCACAGGGACAGACTCTATTGTCCTTAGCAGTTGTTCAGGTGAACATCATTAGAACAATAACACCTGATGGCACATATAAATCATTCCACATCATCTATCCCGTTATTATG